>NW_027226740.1:0-31801 GCF_037783145.1 Equus przewalskii
ATAACACGCAGGGGATTTTGGCGTGTCTGGCAGGTTGTTCCGTTGTGCTTGGCAGGTGGTTCAGGCTTGGCCGGCAGGTGGTTCCAGACTCTCCAGGACGTGTTTCCAGCTTCTCCGGCAGGTGGTTCTGGTACGTCTGAGAGGAGGTTCCGCCATGGCTGGCAGGTGATTCCGGACCGTCCCCCAGGTGGTTCTGGCATAGCCAGCAGTTGATATTGGCCTGTCCGGCAGGTGGTTCCAGCGAGTCGAACAGGTGGCTCCGGCGTGCTCGGCAGGTGGTTCCGGTCTGTCCGGTAGGTGATTCCGGCGTGTCCGGCACGTGCTTCCGGCACGTCTGAGAGGTGGTTCCGGCATGCGCGACAGGTGATTTCGGAGTGTCCGCCAGGTGGTTCTGGCGTACCCGGCAGGTGATTTTGGCGTGTCCGGCAGGTGTTTCTGGCGAGTCGAGCAGGTGGCTCAGGCATGCTCGGCAGGTGCTTCCGGCGTCTCCGGCACGTGGTTCTGGTGTGTCTGAGAGCTGGTTCCGGCATGTCCGGCAGATGATTCCGGAGTGTCCGCCAAGTGGTTCTGGCATACCCGGCTGGTGATTTGGGCATGTCAGGTAGGTGGTTCCGGCGAGTCGAGCAGGTGGCTCCGGCGTGCTCGGCAGGTTGTTCAGACGGGTCTGGCAGGTGTTTTCCGTCTGTTCGGGGTGTGGTTCCAGCATCTCATGCACGTGGTTCTGGCACGTCTGAGATGTGGTTCCGGCCGGCCCGACAGGTGTTTCCACAGTGTCCGCCAAGTGGTACTGGCGTAGTTGGCAGGTGATTTTGGCATGACCGGCAGGTGGTTCCAGCAAGCCCGGCAGGTGATTCCGAAGTGTTCCCCAACTGGTTGTGGCGTAGCCGGCAGGTGACTTTTGCGTGTCCGGCAGGTGGTTCTGGCGAGTCGAGCAGGTGGTTCCGGCGTGCTCGGCAGGTGCTTCCGGGGTCATTGTCACGTGGTTCTGGCATATGTGAGAGGTGGTTCCGGCATGCCCGGCAGGTGATTCCGGAGTGTTCGCCAAGTGTTTCCGGCGTAGCCGGCAGGTGATTTTGCATGTCCAGCGGTCGTTCCGGCGGGTCGAGCCGGTGGTTCCGGCGTGTCCGGCAGGTGGTTCCGGTCTGTCCGGCAGGTGGTTCTGTGGTGTCTGGCACAAGGTTCAGTCTGAGAGGCTATGCCGGCATGCCCCTCACGTGATTCCGGCTTGTCCCCGAAGTGGTGCTGGTGTAGCGGGCAGGTGATTTTGGCGTGTCCGGCAGGTGGTTCAGGCGAGTTGAGCAGGTGGTGGCGACGCGCTCGGCAGGTGCTTCCGTCGTCTCCGGCACATCTGACTGGTGGTTCCGGCATGCCCAAAAGTTGATTCCGGTCTGTCCGGTAGTTGGTTCCGTCGTGCCTGGAACGTGGTTCTGGTACGTGTCAGAGGTGGTTGCGTATGCCCAACAGGTGATTCCGGAATGTCCGCCACGTGCTTCTGGCACGTCTGAGAGGTGGTTCCAACATGCCCGGCAGGTCATTTCGGAGAGTCGTCAAAGTGGTTCTGGCGTAGCCCGCAGGTGGTTCCGCCGTGCTCGGCAGGTGGTTCAGGCATGGCCGTCACGTGGTTCCAGACTGTCCAGGACGTGTTTCCAGCTTCTCCGGCAGGTGGTTCTGGTACGACTGAGAGGTGGTTCCGCCATGGCTTTCAGGTGATTCCGGACCGTCCCCCAGGTGGTTCTGGCATAGCCAGCAGTTGATATTGGCCTGTCCGGCAGGTGGTTCCAGCGAGTCGAACAGGTGGCTCCGGCGTGCTCGGCAGGTGGTTCCGGTCTGTCCGGTAGGTGATTCCGGCGTGTCCGGCACGTGCTTCCGGCACGTCTGAGAGGTGGTTCCGGCATGCGCGGCAGGTGATTTCGGAGTGTCCGCCAGGTGGTTCTGGCTAGTCGACCAGGTGGCTCCGGCATGCTCGGCAGGTGCTTCCGGCGTCTCCGGCACGTGGTTCTGGTGTGTCTGAGAGCTGGTTCCGGCATGTCTGGCAGATGATTCCGGAGTGTCCGCCAAGTGGTTCTGGCATACCCGGCTGGTGATTTGGGCATGTCAGGTAGGTGGTTCCGGCGAGTCGAGCAGGTGGCTCCGGTGTGCTCGGCAGG
The DNA here is from genome assembly GCF_037783145.1 of Equus przewalskii. NCBI lineage: Eukaryota > Metazoa > Chordata > Mammalia > Perissodactyla > Equidae > Equus > Equus przewalskii. Next base: position 2,148 of record NW_027226740.1, read on the forward strand.
TTGTTTCTACGGGTCTGGCAGGTGTTTTCCGTCTGTTCGGGGTGTGGTTCCAGCATCTCATGCACGTGGTTCTGGCACGTCTGAGATGTGGTTCCGGCCGGCCCGACAGGTGTTTCCACAGTGTCCGCCAAGTGGTACTGGCGTAGTTGGCAGGTGATTTTGGCATGACCGGCAGGTGGTTCCAGCAAGCCCGGCAGGTGATTCCGAAGTGTTCCCCAACTGGTTGAGGCGTAGCCGGCAGGTGATTTTGGCGTGTCCGGCAGGTGGTTCAGGCGAGTTGAGCAGGTGGTTGCGACGTGCTCGGCAGGTGCTTCCGGCGTCTCTGGCACGTGTTTCTGGCACATCTGACTGGTGGTTCCGGCATGCCCAAAAGTTGATTCCGGTCTCTCCGGTAGGTGGTTCCGGCGTGCACGGCACGTGGTTCTGGTACGTGTCAGAGGTGGTTGCGTATGCCCAACAGGTGATTCCGGACTGTCCGCCACATGCTTCTGTCACGTCTGAGAGGTGGTTCCAACATGCCCGGCAGGTCATTTCGGAGAGTCGTCCAAGTGGTTCTGGCGTAGCCCGCAGGTGATTTTGGCGTGTCCGGCAGGTGGTTCCGCCGTGCTCGGCAGGTGGTTCAGGCATGGCCGTCACGTGGTTCCAGTCTGTCCAGGACGTGTTTCCAGCTTCTCCGGCAGATGGTTCTGGTACGTCTGAGAGGTGGTTCCGCCATGGCTGGCAGGTGATCCCGGACCGTCCCCCAGGTGGTTCTGGCATAGCCAGCAGTTGATATTGGCCTGTCCGGCAGGTGGTTCCAGCGAGTCGAACAGGAGGCTCCGGCGTTCTTGGCAGGTGGTTCCGGTCTGTCCGGTAGGTGTTTCCGGCGTGTTCGGCACGTGCTTCCGGCACGTCTGAGAGGTGGTTCCGGCATGCGCGGCAGGTGATTCCGTAGTGTCCGCCAGGTGGTTCTGGCATACCCGGCAGGTGATTTTGGCGTGTCCGGCAGGTGTTTCTGGCGAGTCGAGCAGGTGGCTCCGATATGCTCGGCACGTGCTTCCGGCGTCTCCGGTACTTGGTTCTGGTGTGTCTGAGAACTGGTTCCGGCATGTGGGGCAGATGATTCCGTAGTGTCCGCCAGGTGGTTCTGGCGTACCCAGCAGGTGATTTTGGCGTGTCCGGCAGGTGTTTCTGGCCAGTCGAGCAGGTGGCTCCGGCATGCTCGGTTGATGCTTCCGGCGTCTCTGGCACGTGGTTCTTGTGTGTCTCAGAGCTGGTTCCGGCATGTCCGGCAGATGATTCCGTAGTGTCCGCCAGGTGGTTCTGGCATACCCGGCAGGTGATTTTGGCGTGTCCGGCAGGAGTTTCTGGTGAGTCGAGCAGGTGGCTCTGGCATGCTCGGCAGGTGCTTCCGGCGTCTCCGGCACTTGGTTCTGGTGTGTCTGAGAGCTGGTTCCGGCATGTCCGGCAGATGATTCCGGAGTGTCCGCCAAGTGGTTCTGGCACACCCAGCAGGTGATTTTGGCGTGTCAGGGAGGTGGTACTGGTGAGTCGAGCAGGTGGTTCCGGCGTGCTCAGCAGGTGGTTCAGGCGGTTCTGGCAGGTGGTATCCTTCTGTTCGGGGTAGGTTCCAGCATCTCATGAACACGTTTCTGGCACGTCTGAGATGTGGTTCCAGCCGGCCCGACAGGTGTTTCCGCAGTGTCCGCCAAGCGGTTCTGGCGTTGTTGGCAGGTGATTTTGGCATGACTGGCAGGTGGTTCCAGCAAGCCTGGCAGGTGATTCCAAAGTGTTCACCAACTGGTTGTGGCGTAGCCGGCAGGTGATTTTGGCATGATCGGCAGGTGGTTCTGGCGAGTCGCGCAGGTGGTTCCGGCGTGCTCGGCTGGTGCTTCCGGGGTCATTGGCACGGGGTTCTGGCATGTCTGAGAGGTGGTTCCTGCATGCCCGGCAAGTGATTCCGGAGTGTTCGCCAAGTGGTTCTGGCATAGTTGGCAGGTGATTTTGGCATGTCCGGCAGGTGGTTCAGGCGAGTTGAGCAGGTGGTTCCAACGTGCTTGGCAGGTGCTTCCGGCGTCTCCGGCACGTGTTTCTGGCACATCTGACAGGTGGTTCCGGCATGCCCGAAAGGTGATTCCGGTCTGTCCGGTAGGTGGTTCTAGCCTGCACGGCATGTGGTTCTGGTACGTCTCAGAGGTGGTTGCGCATGCCCAACAGGTGATTCCGGACTGTCCGCCACATGGTTCTGGCACGTCTGAGAGGTGGTTCCGGCATGCCCGGCAGGTCATCCCAGAGAGTCCTCCAAGTGGTTCTGGCATAACACGCAGGTGATTTTGGCGTGTCTGGCAGGTTGTTCCGTTGTGCTTGGCAGGTGGTTCAGGCTTGGCCGGCAGGTGGTTCCAGACTGTCCAGGACGTGTTTCCAGCTTCTCCGGCAGGTGGTTCTGGTACGTCTGAGAGGTGGTTCCGCCATGGCTGGCAGGTGATTCCGGACCGTCCCCCAGGTGGTTCTGGCATAGCCAGCAGTTGATATTGGCCTGTCCGGCAGGTGGTTCCAGCGAGTCGAACAGGTGGCTCCGGCGTGCTCGGCAGGTGGTTCCGGTCTGTACGGTAGGTGATTCCGGCGTGTTCGGCACGTGCTTCCGGCACGTCTGAGAGGTGGTTCCGGCATGCGCGACAGGTGATTTCGGAGTGTCCGCCAGGTGGTTCTGGCGTACCCGGCAGGTGATTTTGGCGTGTCCGGCAGGTGTTTCTGGCGAGTCGAGCAGGTGGCTCCGGCATGCTCGGCAGGTGCTTACGGCGTCTCCGGCACTTGGTTCTGGTGTGTCTGAGAGCTGGTTCCGGCATGTCCGGCAGATGATTCCGGAGTGTCCGCCACGTGGTTCTGGCACACCCGGCTGGTGATTTGGGCATGTCAGGTAGGTGGTTCCGGCGAGTCGAGCAGGTGGCTCCGGCGTGCTCGGCAGGTTGTTCAGACTGGTCTGGCAGGTGTTTTCCGTCTGTTCGGGGTGTGGTTCCAGCATCTCATGCACATGGTTCTGGCACGTCTGAGATGTGGTTCCGGCCGGCCCGACAGGTGTTTCCACAGTGTCCGCCAAGAGGTACTGGCATAGTTGGCAGGTGATTTTGGCATGACCGGCAGGTGGTTCCAGCAAGCCCGGCAGGTGATTCCGAAGTGTTCCCCAACTGGTTGTGGCGTAGCCGGCAGGTGATTTTTGCGTGTCCGGCAGGTGGTTCTGGCGAGTCGAGCAGGTGGTTCCGGCGTGCTCGGCAGGTGCTTCCGGGGTCATTGGCACGTGGTTCTGGCATATCTGAGAGGTGGTTCCGGCATGCCCGGCAGGTGATTCCGGAGTGTTCGCCAAGTGTTTCCGGCGTAGCCGGCAGGTGATTTTGCACGTCCAGCGGTCGTTCCGGCGTGTCGAGCCGGTGGTTCCGGCGTGTCCGGCAGGTGGTTTCCGTCTGTCCGGCAGGTGGTTCTGTGGTGTCCGGCACGAGGTTCAGTCTGAGAGGCTGTGCCGGCATGCCCCTCACGTGATTCCGGCTTGTCCCCGAAGTGGTGCTGGTGTAGCGGGCAGGTGATTTTGGCGTGTCCGGCAGGTGGTTGCGACGTGCTCGGCAGGTGCTTCCGGCGTCTCCGGCACGTGTTTCTGGCACATCTGACTGGTGGTTCCGGCATGCCCAAAAGTTGATTCCGGTCTGTCCGGTAGGTGGTTCCGGCGTGCATGGCACGTGGTTCTGGTACGTGTCAGAGGTGGTTGCGTATGCCCAACAGGTGATTCCGGACTGTCCGCCACGTGCTTCTGGCACGTCTGAGAGGTGGTTCCAACATGCCCGGCAGGTCATTTCGGAGAGTCGTCCAAGTGGTTCTGGCGTAGCCCGCAGGTGATTTTGGCGTGTCCGACAGGTGGTTCCGCCGTGCTCGGCAGGTGGTTGAGGCATGGCCGTCACGTGGTTCCAGTCTGTCCAGGCCGTGTTTCCAGGTTCTCCGGCAGGTGGTTCTGGTACGTCTGAGAGGTGGTTCCGCCATGGCTGGCAGGTGATCCCGGACTGTCCCCCAGGTGGTTCTGGCATAGCCAGCAGTTGATATTGGCCTGTCCGGCAGGTGGTTCCAGCGAGTCGAACAGGAGGCTCCGGCGTTCTTGGCAGGTGGTTCCGGTCTGTCCGGTACGTGTTTCCGGGGTGTCTGGCACGTGCTTCCGGCACGTCTGAGAGGTGGTTCCGGCATGCGCGGCAGGTGATTCCGTAGTGTCCGCCAGGTGGTTCTGGCATACCCGGCAGGTGATTTTGGCGTGTCCGGAAGGTGTTTCTGGCGAGTCGAGCAGGTGGCTCCGGCATGCTCGGCAGGTGCTTCCGGCGTCTCCGGCACTTGGTTCTGCTGTGTCTGAGAGCTGGTTCCGGCATGTCCGGCAGATGATTCCGGAGTGTCCGCCAAGTGGTTCTGGCATACCCAGCAGGTGATTTTGGCGTGTCAGGAGGTGGTACGGGTGAGTCGAGCAGGTGGTTCCGGCGTGCTCAGCAGGTGGTTCAGGCGGTTCTGGCAGGTGGTATCCGTCTGTTCGGGGTTTGGTTCCAGCATCTCATGAACACGTTTCTGGCACGTCTGAGATGTGGTTCCAGCCGGCCCGACAGGTGTTTCCGCAGTGTCCGCCAAGCGGTTCTGGCGTAGTTGGCTGGTGATTTTGGCATGACCGGCAGGTGGTTCCAGCAAGCCTGGCAGGTGATTCCAAAGTGTTCACCAACTGGCTGTGGCGTAGCCGGCAGGTGATTTTTGCGTGATCGGCATTTGGTTCTGGCGAGTCGAGCAGGTGGTTCCGGCGTGCTCGGCTGGTGCTTCCGGGGTCATTGGCACGGGGTTCTGGCATGTCTGAGAGGTGGTTCCTGCATGCCCGGCAAGTGATTCCGGAGTGTTCGCCAAGTGGTTCTGGCATAGTCGGCAGGTGATTTTGGCATGTCCGGCAGGTGGTTCAGGCGAGTTGAGCAGGTGGTTCCAACGTGCTTGGCAGGTGCTTCCGGCGTCTCCGGCACGTGTTTCTGGCACATCTGACAGGTGGTTCCGGCATGCCCGAAAGGTGATTCCGGTCTGTCCGGTAGGTGGTTCCAGCCTGCACGGCATGTGGTTCTGGTACGTCTCAGAGGTGGTTGCGCATGCCCAACAGGTGATTCCGGACTGTCCGCCACATGGTTCTGGCACGTCTGAGAGGTGGTTCCGGCATGCCCGGCAGGTCATCCCTGAGAGTCCTCCAAGTGGTTCTGGCATAACACGCAGGTGATTTTGGCGTGTCTGGCAGGTTGTTCCGTTGTGCTTGGCAGGTGGTTCTGGCTTGGCCGGCAGGTGGTTCCAGATTGTCCAGGACGTGTTTCCAGCTTCTCCGGCAGGTGGTTCTGGTACCTCTGAGAGGTGGTTCCGCCATGGCTGGCAGGCGATTCCGGACCATCCCCCAGGTGGTTCTGGCATAGCCAGCAGTTGATATTGGCCTGTCCGACAGGTGGTTCCAGCGAGTCGAACAGGTGGCTCCGGCATGCTCGGCAGGTGGTTCCGGTCTGTCCGGTAGGTGATTCCGGCGTGTCAAGCACGTGCTTCCGGCACGTCTGAGAGGTGGTTCCGGCATGCGCGACAGGTGATTTCGGAGTGTCCGCCAGGTGGTTCTGGCGTACCCGGCAGGTGATTTTGGCGTGTCCGGCAGGTGTTTCTGGCGAGTCGAGCAGGTGGCTCCGGCATGCTCGGCAGGTCCTTCCGTCGTCTCCGGCACGTGGTTCTGGTGTGTCTGAGAGCTGGTTCCGGCATGTCCGGCAGATGATTCCGGAGTGTCCGCCAAGTGGTTCTGGCACACCCGGCTGGTGATTTTGGCATGTCAGGTAGGTGGTTCCGGCGAGTCGAGCAGGTGGCTCCGGCGTGCTCGGCAGGTTGTTCAGACGGGTCTGGCAGGTGTTTTCCGTCTGTTCGGGGTGTGGTTCCAGCATCTCATGCACATGGTTCTGGCACGTCTGAGATGTGGTTCCGGCCGGCCCGACAGGTGTTTCCACAGTGTCCGCCAAGTGGTTCTGGCATACCCAGCAGATGATTTTGGCGTGTCAGGGAGGTGGTAAGGGTGAGTCGAGCAGGTGGTTCCGGCGTGCTCAGCAGGTGGTTCAGGCGGTTATGGCAGGTGGTATCCGACTGTTCGGGGTGTGGTTCCAGCATCTCATGCACATGGTTCTGGCACGTCTGAGATGTGATTCCGGCCGGCCCGACAGGTGTTTCCACAATGTCCGCCAAGTGGTACTGGCGTAGTTGGCAGGTGATTTTGGCGTGTCCGGCAGGTGGTTCAGGCGAGTTGAGCAGGTGGTTGCGACGTGCTCAGCAGGTGCTTCCGGCGTCTCCGGCACTTGGTTCTCGTGTGTCTGAGAGCTGGTTCCGGCATGTCCGGCAGATGATTCCGGAGTGTCCGCCAAGTGGTTCTGGCATACCCGGCTGGTGATTTGGGCATGTCAGGTAGGTGGTTCCGGCGAGACGAGCAGGTGGCTCCGGCGTGCTCGGCAGGTTGTTCAGAAGGGTCTGGCAGGTGTTTTCCGTCTGTTCGGGGTGTGGTTCCAGCATCTCATGCACATGGTTCTGGCACGTCTGAGATGTGGTTCCGGCCGGCCCGACAGGTGTTTCCACAGTGTCCGCCAACTGGTACTGGCGTAGTTGGCAGGTGATTTTGGCATGACCGGCAGGTGGTTCCAGCAAGCCCGGCAGGTGATTCCGAAGTGTTCCCCAACTGGTTGTGGCGTAGCCGGCAGGTGATTTTTGCGTGTCCGGCAGGTGGTTCTGGCGAGTCGAGCAGGTGGTTCCGGCGTGCTCGGCAGGTGCTTCCGGGGTCATTGGCACGTGGTTCTGGCATATCTGAGAGGTGGTTCCGGCATGCCCGGCAGGTGATTCCGGAGTGTTCGCCAAGTGTTTCCGGCGTAGCCTGCAGGTGATTTTGGACGTCCAGCGGTCGTTCCGGCGGGTCGAGCCGGTGGTTCTGGTGTGTCCGGCAGGTGGTTCCGGTCTGTCCGGCAGGTGGTTCTGTGGTGTCCGGCACGAGGTTCAGTCTGAGAGGCTGTGCCGGCATGCCCCTCACGTGATTCCGGCTTGTCCCCGAAGTGGTGCTGGTGTAGCGGGCAGGTGATTTTGGCGTGTCCGGCAGGTGGTTCAGGCGAGTTGAGCAGGTGGTTGCGACGTGCTCGGCAGGTGCTTCCCGCGTCTCTGGCACGTGATTCTGGCACATCTGACTGGTGGTTCCGGCATGCCCAAAAGTTGATTCAGGTCTGCCCGGTAGGTGGTTCCGCCGTGCACGGCACGTGGTTCTGGTACGTGTCAGAGGTGGTTGCGTATGCCCAACAGGTGATTCCGGACTGTCCGCCACGTGCTTCTGGCACGTCTGAGAGGTGGTTCCAACATGCCCGGCAGGTCATTTCGGAGAGTCGTCCAAGTGGTTCTGGCGTAGCCCGCAGGTGATTTTGGCGTGTCCGGCAGGTGGTTCTGCCGTCCTCGGCAGGTGGTTCAGGCATGGCCGTCACGTGGTTCCAGTCTGTCCAGGACGTGTTTCCAGCTTCTCCGGCAGGTGGTTCTGGTACGTCTGAGAGGTGGTTCCGCCATGACTGGCAGGTGATCCCGGACTGTCCCCCAGGTGGTTCTGGCATAGCCAGCAGTTGATATTGGCCTGTCCGGCAGGTGGTTCCAGCGAGTCGAACAGGTGGCTCCGGCGTGCTCGGCAGTTGGTTCCGGTGTGTCCGGTAGGTGATTCCGGCGTGTCCGGCACGTGCTTCCGGCACGTCTGAGAGGTGGTTCCGGCATGCGCGACAGGGGATTTCGGAGTGTCCGGCAGGTGGTTCTGGCGTACCCAGCAGGTGATTTTGGCGTGTCCGGCAGGTGTTTCTGGCGAGTCGAGCAGGTGGTTCCGGCGTGCTCGGCAGGTGCTTCCGGGGTCATTGGCACGTGGTTCTGGCATATCTGAGAGGTGGTTCCGGCATGCCCGGCAGGTGATTCCGGAGTGTTCGCCAAGTGATTCCGGTTTAGCCGGCAGGTGATTTTGCATGTGCAGCGGTCGTTCCGGCGGGTCGAGCCGGTGGTTCCGGCGTGTCCGGAAGGTGGTTCCGGTCTGTCCGGAAGGTGGTTCTGTGGTGTCCGGCACGAGGTTCAGTCTGAGAGGGTGTGCCGGCATGCCCCTCACGTGATTCCAGCTTGTCCCCAAAGTGGTGCTGGTGTAGCGGGCAGGTGATTTTGGCGTGTCCGGCAGGTGGTTCAGGCGAGTTGAGCAGGTGCTTGCGACGTGCTCGGCAGTTGCTTCCGGCGTCTCCGGCACGTGTTTCTGGCACATCTGACTGGTGGTTCCGGCATGCCCAAAAGTTGATTCCGGTCTGTCAGGTAGGTGGTTCCGGCGTGCACGGCACGTGGTTCTGGTACGTGTCAGAGGTGGTTGCGTATGCCCAACAGGTGATTCCGGACTGTCCGCCACGTGCTTCTGGCATAGCCAGCAGTTGATATTGGCCTGTCCGGCAGGTGGTTCCAGCGAGTCGAACAGGTGGCTCCTGCGTTCTTGGCAGGTGGTTCCGGTCTGTCCGGTAGGTGACTCTGGCGTGTCCGGCACGTGCTTCCGGCACGTCTGAGAGGTGGTTCCGGCATGCGCGGCAGGTGATTCCATAGTGTCCGCCAGGTGGTTCTTGCGTACCCGGCAGGTGATTTTGGCGTGTCCGGCAGGTGTTTCTGGCGAGTCGAGCAGGTGGCTCCGGCATGCTCGGCAGGTGCTTCCGGCGTCTCCGGCACTTGGTTCTGGTGTGTCTGAGAGCTGGTTCCGGCATGTCCGGCAGATGATTCCGGAGTGTCCGCCAAGTGGTTCTGGCATACCCAGCAGGTGATTTTGGCGTGTCAGGGAGGTGGTGCCGGTGAGTCGAGCAGGTGGTTCCGGCGTGCTCAGCAGGTGGTTCAGGCGGTTCTGGCAGGTGGTATCCGTCTGTTCGGGGTGTGGTTCCAGCATCTCCTGAACACGTTTCTGGCACGTCTGAGATGTGGTTCCAGCCGGCCCGACAGGTGTTTCCGCAGTGTCCGCGAAGCGGTTCTGGCGTAGTTGGCAGGTGATTTTGGCATGACCGGCAGGTGATTCCAGCAAGCCCGGCAGGTGATTCCGAAGTGTTCCCCAACTGGTTGTGGCGTAGCCGGCAGGTGATTTTTGCGTGTCCGGCAGGTGGTTCTGGCGAGTCGAGCAGGTGGTTCCGGCGTGCTCGGTTGGTGCTTCCGGGGTCATTGGAGCGTGGTTCTGGCATATCTGAGAGGTGGTTCCGGCATGCCCGGCAGGTGATTCCGGAGTGTTCGCCAAGTGTTTCCGGCGTAGCCGGCTGGTGATTTTGCATGTCCAGAGGTCGTTCCGGCGGGTCGAGCCGGTGGTTCCGGCGTGTGCGGCAGGTGGTTCCGGTCTGTCCGGCAGGTGGTTCTGTGGTGTCCGGCACGAGGTTCAGTCTGAGAGGCTGTGCCGGCATGCCCCTCACGTGATTCCGGCTTGTCCCCGAAGTGGTGCTGGTGTAGCGGGCAGGTGATTTTGGCGTGTCCGGCAGGTGGTTCAGGCGAGTTGAGCAGGTGGTTGCGACGTGCTCGGCAGGTGCTTCCGGCGTCTCCGGCACGTGTTTCTGGCACATCTGACAGGTGGTTCCGGCATGCCCGAAAGGTGATTCCGGTCTGTCCGGTAGCTGGGTCCAGCCGGCACGGCATGTGGTTCCGGTACGTCTCAGAGGTGGTTGCGCATGCCCAACAGGTGATTCCGGACTGTCCGCCACATGGTTCTGGCACGTCTGAGAGGTGGTTGCGGCATGCCCGGCAGGTCATCCCAGAGAGTCCTCCAAGTGGTTCTGGCATAACACGCAGGTGATTTTGGCGTGTCTGGCAGGTTGTTCCGTTGCGCTCGGCAGGTGGTTCAGGCTTGTCTTGCAGGTGGTTCCAGACTGTCCAGGACGTGTGTCCAGCTTCTCCGGCAGGTGGTTCTGGTACGTCTGAGAGGTGGTTCCGCCATGGCTGGCAGGTGATTCCGGACCGTCCCCCAGGTGGTTCTGGCATAGCCAGCAGTTGATATTGGCCTGTCCGGCAGGTGGTTCCAGCGAGTCGAACAGGTGGCTCCGGCGTGCTCGGCAGGTGGTTCCGGTCAGTCCGGTAGGTGATTCCGGCGTGTCCGGCACGTGCTTCCGGCACGTCTGAGAGGTGGTTCCGGCATGCGCGACAGGTGGTTTCGGAGTGTCCGCCAGGTGGTTCTGGCGAACCCGGCAGGTGATTTTGGCGTGTCCGGCAGGTGGTTCAGGCGAGTTGAGCAGGTGGTTCCAACGTGCTTGGCAGGTGCTTCCGGCGTGTCCGGCACGTGTTTCTGGCACATCTGAATGGTGGTTCCGGCATACCCAAAAGTTGATTCCGGTCTGTCCGTTAGGTGGTTCCGGCGTGCACGGCACGTGGTTCTGGTACGTGTCAGAGGTGGTTGCGTATGCCCAACAGGTGATTCCGGACTGTCCGCCACGTGCTTCTGGCACGTCTGAGAGGTGGTTCCAACATGCCCGGCAGGTCATGTCGGAGAGTCGTCCAAGTGGTTCTGGCGTAGCCCGCAGGTGATTTTGGCGTGTCCGGCAGGTGGTTCCGCCGTGCTCGGCAGGTGGTTCAGGCATGGCCGTCACGTGGTTCCAGTCTGTCCAGGACGTGTTTCCAGCTTCTCCGGCAGGTGGTTCTTGTGCGTGTGAGAGGTGGTTCCGCCATGGCTGGCAGGTGATCCCGGACTGTCCCCCAGGTGGTTCTGGCATAGCCAGCAGTTGATATTGGCCTGTCCGGCAGGTGGTTCCAGCGAGTCGAACAGGTGGCTCCGGCGTTCTTGGCAGGTGGTTCCGGACTGTCCGGTAGGTGTTTCCGGCGTGTCCAGCACGTGCTTCCGGCACGTCTGAGAGGTGGTTCCGGCTTGCGCGGCAGGTGATTCCGTAGTGTCCGCCAGGTGGTTCTGGCGTACCCGGCAGGTGATTTTGGCGTGTCCGGCAGGTGTTTCTGGCGAGTCGAGCAGGTGGCTCCGGCATGCTCGGCAGGTGCTTCCGGCGTCTCCGGCACTTGGTTCTGGTGTGTCTGAGAGCTGGTTCCGGCATGTCCGGCAGATGATTCCGGAGTGTCCGCCAAGTGGTTCTGGCATACCCAGCAGGTGATTTTGGCGTGTCAGGGAGGTGGTACCGGTGAGTCGAGCAGGCGGTTCAGGCGGTTCTGGCAGGTGGTATCCGTCTGTTCGGGGTGTGGTTCCAGCATCTCATGAACACGTTTCTGGCACGTCTGAGATGTGGTTCCAGCCGGCCCGACAGGTGTTTCCGCAGTGTCCGCCAAGCGGTTCTGGCATAGTTGGCAGGTGATTTTGGCATGACTGGCAGGTGGTTCCAGCAAGCCTGGCAGGTGATTCCAAAGTGTTCACCAACTGGTTTAGGCGTAGCCGGCAGGTGATTTTTGCATGATCGGCAGGTGGTTCTGGCGAGTCGAGCAGGTGGTTTCGGCGTGCTCGGCTGGTGCTTCCGGGGTCATTGGCACGGGGTTCTGGCATGTCTGAGAGGTGGTTCCTGCATGCCCGGCAAGTGATTCCGGAGTGTTCGCCAAGTGGTTCTGGCATAGTCGGCAGGTGATTTTGGCATGTCCGGCAGGGGGTTCAGGCGAGTTGAGCAGGTGGTTCCAACGTGCTTGGCAGGTGCTTCCGGCGTCTGCGGCACGTGTTTCTGGCACCTCTGACAGGTGGTTCCGGCATGCCCGAAAGGTGATTCCGGTCTGTCCGGTAGGTGGTTCCAGCCGGCACGGCATGTGGTTCTGGTACGTCTCAGAGGTGGTTGCGCATGCCCAACAGGTGATTCCGGACTGTACGCCACATGGTTCTGGCACGTCTGAGAGGTGGTTCCGGCATGCCCGGCAGGTCATCCCAGAGAGTCCTCCAAGTGGTTCTGGCATAACACGCAGGTGATTTTGGCGTGTCTGGCAGGTTGTTCCGTTGTGCTTGGCAGGTGGTTCAGGCTTGGCCGGCAGGTGGTTCCAGACTGTCCAGGACGTGTTTCCAGCTTCTCCGGCAGGTGGTTCTGGTACGTCTGAGAGGTGGTTCCGCCACGGCTGGCAGGTGATTCCGGACCGTCCCCCAGGTGGTTCTGGCATAGCCAGCAGTTGATATTGGCCTGTCCGGCAGGTGGTTCCAGCGATTCGAACAGGTGGCTCCGGCGTGCTCGGCAGGTGGTTCCGGTCCGTCTGGTAGGTGATTCCGGCGTGTCCGGCACATGCTTCCGGCACGTCTGAGAGGTGGTTCCGGCATGCGCGACAGGTGGTTTCGGAGTGTCCGCCAGGTGGTTCTGGCGTACCCGGCAGGTGATTTTGGCGTGTCCGGCAGGTGTTTCTGGCGAGTCGAGCAGGTGGCTCCTGCATGCTCGGCAGGTTCTTCCGGCGTCTCCGGCACGTGGTTCTGGTGTGTCTGAGAGCTGGTTCCGGCATGTCCGGCAGAGGATTCCGGAGTGTCCGCCAAGTGGTTCTGGCATACCCGGCTGGTGATTTGGGCATGTCAGGTAGGTGGTTCCGGCGAGTCGAGCAGGTGGCTCCGGCGTCCTCAGCAGTTTGTTCAGACGGGTCTGGAAGGTGTTTTCCGTCTGTTCGGGGTGTGGTTCCAGCATCTCATGCACATGGTTCTGGCACGTCTGAGATGTGGTTCCGGCCGGCCCGACAGGTGTTTCCACAGTGTCCGCCAAGTGGTACTGGCGTAGTTGGCAGGTGATTTTGGCATGACCGGCAGGTGGTTCCAGCAAGCCCGGCATGTGATTCCGAAGTGTTCCCCAACTGGTTGTGGCGTAGCCGGCAGGTGATTTTTGCGTGTCCGGCAGGTGGTTCTGGCGCGTCGAGCAGGTGGTTCCGGCGTGCTCGGCAGGTGCTTCCGGGGTCATTGGCACGTGGTTCTGGCATATCTGAGAGGTGGTTCCGGCATGCCCGGCAGGTGATTCCGGAGTGTTCGCCAAGTGTTTCCGGCCTAGCCGGCAGGTGATTTTGCATGTCCAGCGGTCGTTCCGGCGGGTCGAGCCGGTGGTTCCGGCGTGTCCGGCAGGTGGTTCCGGTCTGTCCGGCAGGTGGTTCTGTGGTGTCCGCCACGAGGTTCAGTCTCAGACGTTGTGCCGGAATGCCCCTCACGTGATTCCGGCTTGTCCCCGAAGTGGTGCTGGTGTAGCGGGCAGGTGATTTTGGCGTAACCGGCAGGTGGTCAGGCGAGTTGAGCAGGTGGTTGCGACGTGCTCGGCAGGTGCTTCCGGCGTCTCCGGCACGTGTTTCTGGCACATCTGACTGGTGGTTCCGGCATGCCCAAAAGTTGATTGCGGTCTGTCCGGTAGGTGGTTCCGGCGTGCACGGCACGTGGTTCTGGTACGTGTCAGAGGTGGTTGCGTATGCCCAACAGGTGATTCCGGACTGTCCGCCACGTGCTTCTGGCACGTCTGAGATGTGGTTCCAACATGCCCGGCAGGTCATTTCGGACAGTCGTCCAAGTGGTTCTGGCGTAGCCCGCAGGTGATTTTGGCGTGTCCGGCAGGTGGTTCCGCCGTGCTCGGCAGGTGGTTCAGGCATGGCCGTCACGTGTTTCCAGTCTGTCCAGGACGTGTTTCCAGCTTCTCCGGCAGGTGGTTCTGGTACGTCTGAGAGGTGGTTCCGCCATGGCTGGCAGGTGATCCCGGACTGTCCCCCAGGTGGTTCTGGCATAGCCAGCAGTTGATATTGGCCTGTCCGGCAGGTGGTTCCAGCGAGTCGAACAGGTGGCTCCGGCGTTCTTGGCAGGTGGTTCCGGTCTGTCCGGTAGGTGTTTCCGGCGTGTCCGGCACGTGCTTCCGGCACGTCTGAGAGGTGGTTCCGGCATGCGCGGCAGGTGATTCCGTAGTGTCCGCCAGGTGGTTCTGGCGCACCAGGCAGGTGATTTTGGCGTGTCCGGCAGGTGTTTCTGGCGAGTCGAGCAGGTGGCTGCGGCATGCTCGGCAGGTGCTTCCGGCGTCTCCGGCACTAGGTTCTGGTGTGTCTGAGAGCTGGTTCCGGCATGTCCGGCAGATGATTCCGGAGTGTCCGCCAAGTGGTTCTCGCATACCCGGCTGGTGATTTGGGCATGTCAGGTAGGTGGTTCCGGCGAGTCGAGCAGGTGGCTCCGGCGTGCTCGGCAGGTTGTTCAGACGGGTGTGGCAGGTGTTTTCCGTCTGTTCGGGGTGTGGTTCCAGCATCTCATGCACATGGTTCTGGCACGTCTGAGATGTGGTTCCGGCCGGCCCGACAGGTGTTTCCACAGTGTCCGCCAAGTGGTACTGGCGTAGTTGGCAGGTGATTTTGGCATGACCGGCAGGTGGTTCCAGCAAGCCCGGCAGGTGATTCCGAAGTGTTCCCCAACTGGTTGTGGCGTAGCCGGCAGGTGATTTTTGCGTGTCCGGCAGGTGGTTCTGGCGAGTCGAGCAGGTGGTTCCGGCGTGCTCGGCAGGTGCTTCCGGGGTCATTGGCACGTGGTTCTGGCATATCTGAGAGGTGGTTAAGGCATGCCCGGCAGGTGATTCCGGAGTGTTCGCCAAGTGTTTCCGGCGTAGCCGGCAGGTGATTTTGCATGTCCAGCGGTCGTTCCGGCGGGTCGAGCCGGTGGTTCCGGCGTGTCCGGCAGGTGGTTCCGGTCTGTCCGGCAGGTGGTTCTGTGGTGTCCGGCACGAGGTTCAGTCTGAGAGGCTGTGCCGGCATGCCCCTCACGTGATTCCGGCTTGTCCCCGAAGTGGTGCTGGTGTAGGGGGCAGGTGATTTTGGCGTGTCCGGCAGGTGGTTCAGGCGAGTTGAGCAGGTGGTTGCGACGTGCTCGGCAGGTGCTTCCGGCGTCTCCGGCACGTGTTTCTGGCACATCTGACTGGTGGTTCCGGCATGCCCAAAAGTTGATTCCGGTCTGTCCGCTAGGTGGTTCCGGCTTGCACGGCACGTGGTTCTGGTACGTGTCAGAGGTGGTTGCGTATGCCCAACAGGTGATTCCGGACTGTCCGCCACGTGCTTCTGGCACGTCTGAGAGGTGGTTCCATCATGCCCGGCAGGTCATTTCGGAGAGTCGTCCAAGTGGTTCTGGCGTAGCCCGCAGGTGATTTTGGCGTGTCCGGCAGGTGGTTCCGCCGTGCTCGGCAGGTGGTTCAGGCATGGCCGTCACGTGGTTCCAGTCTGTCCAGGACGTGTTTCCAGCTTCTCCGGCAGGTGGTTCTGGTACGTCTGAGAGGTGGTTCCGCCATGACTGGCAGGTGATCCCGGACTGTCCCCCAGGTGGTTCTGGCATAGCCAGCAGTTGATATTGGCCTGTCCGGCAGGTGGTTCCAGCGAGTCGAACAGGTGGCTCCGGCGTTCTTGGCAGGTGGTTCCGGTCTGTCCGGTAGGTGTTTCCGGCGTGTCCGGCACGTGCTTCCGGCACGTCTGAGAGGTGGTTCCGGCATGCGCGACAGGTGATTCCGTAGTGTCCGCCAGGTGGTTCTGGCGTACCCGGCAGGTGATTTTGGCGTGTCCGGCAGGTGTTTCTGGCGAGTCGAGCAGGTGGCTCCGGCATGCTCGGCAGGTGCTTCCGGCGTCTCCGGCACGTGGTTCTGGTGTGTCTGAGAGCTGGTTCCGGCATGTCCGGCAGATGATTCCGGAGTGTCCGCCAAGTGGTTCTGGCATACCCGGCTGGTGATTTGGGCATGTCAGGTAGGTGGTTCCGGCGAGTCGAGCAGGTGGCTCCGGCGTGCTCAGCAGTTTGTTCAGACGGGTCTGGAAGGTGTTTTCCGTCTGTTCGGGGTGTGGTTCCAGCATCTCATGCACATGGTTCTGGCACGTCTGAGATGTGGTTCCGGCCGGCCCGACAGGTGTTTCCACAGTGTCCGCCAAGTGGTACTGGCGTAGTTGGCAGGTGATTTTGGCATGACCGGCAGGTGGTTCCAGCAAGCCCGGCAGGTGATTCCGAAGTGTTCCCCAACTGGTTGTGGCGTAGCCGGCAGGTGATTTTTGCGTGTCCGGCAGGTGGTTCTGGCGCGTCGAGCAGGTGGTTCCGGCGTGCTCGGCAGGTGCTTCCGGGGTCATTGGCACGTGGTTCTGGCATATCTGAGAGGTGGTTCCGGCATGCCCGGCAGGTGATTCCGGAGTGTTCGCCAAGTGTTTCCGGCATAGCCGGCAGGTGATTTTGCATGTCCAGCGGTCGTTCCGGCGGGTCGAGCCGGTGGTTCCGGCGTGTCCGGCAGGTGGTTCCGGTCTGTCCGGCAGGTGGTTCTGTGGTGTCCGCCACGAGGTTCAGTCTCAGACGTTGTGCCGGAATGCCCCTCACGTGATTCCGGCTTGTCCCCGAAGTGGTGCTGGTGTAGCGGGCAGGTGATTTTGGCGTAACCGGCAGGTGGTTCAGGCGAGTTGAGCAGGTGGTTGCGACGTGCTCGGCAGGTGCTTCCGGCGTCTCCGGCACGTGTTTCTGGCACATCTGACTGGTGGTTCCGGCATGCCCAAAAGTTGATTCCGGTCTGTCCGGTAGGTGGTTCCGGCGTGCACGGCACGTGGTTCTGGTACGTGTCAGAGGTGGTTGCGTATGCCCAACAGGTGATTCCGGACTGTCCGCCACGTGCTTCTGGCACGTCTGAGAGGTGGTTCCAACATGCCCGGCAGGTCATTTCGGACAGTCGTCCAAGTGGTTCTGGCGTAGCCCGCAGGTGATTTTGGCGTGTCCGGCAGGTGGTTCCGCCGTGCTCGGCAGGTGGTTCAGGCATGGCCGTCACGTGGTTCCAGTCTGTCCAGGACGTGTTTCCAGCTTCTCCGGCAGGTGGTTCTGGTACGTCTGAGAGGTGGTTCCGCCATGGCTGGCAGGTGATCCCGGACTGTCCCCCAGGTGGTTCTGGCATAGCCAGCAGTTGATATTGGCCTGTCCGGCAGGTGGTTCCAGCGAGTCGAACAGGTGGCTCCGGCGTTCTTGGCAGGTGGTTCCGGTCTGTCCGGTAGGTGTTTCCGGCGTGTCCGGCACGTGCTTCCGGCACGTCTGAGAGGTGGTTCCGGCATGCGCGGCAGGTGATTCCGTAGTGTCCGCCAGGTGGTTCTGGCGTACCAGGCAGGTGATTTTGGCGTGTCCGGCAGGTGTTTCTGGCGAGTCGAGCAGGTGGCTCCGGCATGCTCGGCAGGTGCTTCCGGCGTCTCCGGCACGTGGTTCTGGTGTGTCTGAGAGCTGGTTCCGGCATGTCCGGCAGATGATTCCGGAGTGTCCGCCAAGTGGTTCTGGCATACCCGGCTGGTGATTTGGGCATGTCAGGTAGGTGGTTCCGGCGAGTCGAGCAGGTGGCTCCGGCGTGCTCGGCAGGTTGTTCAGACGGGTCTGGCAGGTGTTTTCCGTCTGTTCGGGGTGTGGTTCCAGCATCTCATGCACATGGTTCTGGCACGTCTGAGATGTGGTTCCGGCCGGCCCGACAGGTGTTTCCACAGTGTCCGCCAAGTGGTACTGGCGTAGTTGGCAGGTGATTTTGGCATGACCGGCAGGTGGTTCCAGCAAGCCCGGCAGGTGATTCCGAAGTGTTCCCCAACTGGTTGTGGCGTAGCCGGCAGGTGATTTTTGCGTGTCCGGCAGGTGGTTCTGGCGAGTCGAGCAGGTGGTTCCGGCGTGCTCGGCAGGTGCTTCCGGGGTCATTGGCACGTGGTTCTGGCATATCTGAGAGGTGGTTCCGGCATGCCCGGCAGGTGATTCCGGAGTGTTCGCCAAGTGGTTCTGGCGTAGCCGGCAGGTGATTTTGCACGTCCAGCGGTCGTTCCGGCGGGTCGAGCCGGTGGTTCCGGCGTGTCCGGCAGGTGGTTCCGGTCTGTCCGACAGGTGGTTCTGTGGTGTCCGGCACGAGGTTCAGTCTGAGAGGCTGTGCCGGCATGCCCCTCACGTGATTCCGGCTTGTCCCCGAAGTGGTGCTGGTGTAGCGGGCAGGTGATTTTGGCGTGTCCGGCAGGTGGTTCAGGCGAGTTAAGCAGGTGCTTGTGACGTGCTCGGCAGGTGCTTCCGGCGTCTCCGGCACGTGTTTCTGGCACATCTGACTGGTGGTTCCGGCATGCCCAAAAGTTGATTCCGGTCTGTCCGGTAGGTGGTTCCGGCGTGCACGGCACGTGGTTCTGGTACGTGTCAGAGGTGGTTGCGTATGCCCAACAGGTGATTCCGGACTGTCCGCCACGTGCTTCTGGCACGTCTGAGAGGTGGTTCCAACATGCCCGGCAGGTCATTTCGGAGAGTCGTCCAAGTGGTTCTGGCGTAGCCCGCAGGTGATTTTGGCGTGTCCGGCAGGTGGTTCCGCCGTGCTCGGCAGGTGGTTCAGGCATGGCCGTCACGTGGTTCCAGTCTGTCCAGGACGTGTTTCCAGCTTCTCCGGCAGGTGGTTCTGGTACGTCTGAGAGGTGGTTCCGCCATGGCTGGCAGGTGATCCCGGACTGTCCCCCAGGTGGTTCTGGCATAGCCAGCAGTTGATATTGGCCTGTCCGGCAGGTGGTTCCAGCGAGTCGAACAGGTGGCTCCGGCGTTCTTGGCAGGTGGTTCCGGTCTGTCCGGTAGGTGTTTCCGGCGTGTCCGGCACGTGCTTCCGGC
The DNA here is from genome assembly GCF_037783145.1 of Equus przewalskii. Taxonomy (NCBI): domain Eukaryota; kingdom Metazoa; phylum Chordata; class Mammalia; order Perissodactyla; family Equidae; genus Equus; species Equus przewalskii. Next base: position 20,698 of record NW_027226740.1, read on the forward strand.
ACGTCTGAGAGCTGGTTCCGGCATGCGCGGCAGGTGGTTCCGTAGTGTCCGCCAGGTGGTTCTGGCGCACCAGGCAGGTGATTTTGGCGTGTCCGGCAGGTGTTTCTGGCGAGTCGAGCAGGTGGCTCCGGCATGCTCGGCAGGTGCTTCCGGCGTCTCCGGCACGTGGTTCTGGTGTGTCTGAGAGCTGGTTCCGGCATGTCCGGCAGATGATTCCGGAGTGTCCTACAAGTGGTTCTGGCATACCCGGCTGGTGATTTGGGCATGTCAGGTAGGTGGTTCCGGCGAGTCGAGCAGGTTGCTCGGCGTGCTCGGCAGGTTGTTCAGACGGGTCTGGCAGGTGTTTTCCGTCTGTTCGGGGTGTGGTTCCAGCATCTCATGCACATGGTTCTGGCACGTCTGAGATGTGGTTCCGGCCGGCCCGACAGGTGTTTCCACAGTGTCCGCCAAGTGGTACTGGCGTAGTTGGCAGGTGATTTTGGCATGACCGGCAGGTGGTTCCAGCAAGCCCGGCATGTGATTCCGAATTCTTCCCCAACTGGTTGTGGCGTAGCCGGCAGGTGATTTTTGCGTGTCCGGCAGGTGGTTCTGGTGAGTCGAGCAGGTGGTTCCGGCGTGCTCGGCAGGTGCTTCCGGGGTCATTGGCACGTGGTTCTGGCATATCTGAGAGGTGGTTCCGGCATGCCCGGCAGGTGATTCCGGAGTGTTCGCCAAGTGTTTCCGGCGTAGCCGGCAGGTGATTTTGCATGTCCAGCGGTCGTTCCGGCGGGTCGAGCCGGTGGTTCCGGCGTGTGCGGCAGGTGGTTCCGGTCTGTCCGGCAGGTGGTTCTGTGGTGTCCGGCACGAGGTTCAGTCTGAGAGGCTGTGCCGGCATGCCCCTCACGTGATTCCGGCTTGTCCCCGAAGTGGTGCTGGTGTAGCGGGCAGGTGATTTTGGCGTGTCCGGCAGGTGGTTCAGGCGAGTTGAGCAGGTGGTTGCGACGTGCTCGGCAGGTGCTTCCGGCGTGTCCGGCACGTGTTTCTGGCACATCTGACTGGTGGTTCCGGCATGCCCAAAAGTTGATTCCGGTCTGTCCGGTAGGTGGTTCCGGCGTGCACGGCACGTGGTTCTGGTACGTGTCAGAGGTGGTTGCGTATGCCCAACAGGTGATTCCGGACTGTCCGCCACGTGCTTCTGGCACGTCTGAGAGGTGGTTCCAACATGCCCGGCAGGTCATTTCGGAGAGTCGTCCAAGTGGTTCTGGCGTAGCCCGCAGGTGATTTTGGCGTGTCCGGCAGGTGGTTCCGCCGTGCTCGGCAGGTGGTTCAGGCATGTCTGTCACGTGGTTCCAGTCTGTCCAGGACGTGTTTCCAGCTTCTCCGGCAGGTGGTTCTGGTACGTCTGAGAGGTGGTTCCGCCATGGCTGGCAGGTGATCCCGGACCGTCCCCCAGGTGGTTCTGGCATAGCCAGCAGTTGATATTGGCCTGTCCGGCAGGTGGTTCCAGCGAGTCGAACAGGTGGCTCCGGCGTTCTTGGCAGGTGGTTCCGGTCTGTCCGGTAGGTGTTTCCGGCGTGTCCGGCACGTGCTTCCGGCACGTCTGAGAGGTGGTTCCGGCATGCGCGGCAGGTGATTCCGTAGTGTCCGCCAGGTGGTTCTGGCGCACCAGGCAGGTGATTTTGGCGTGTCCGGCAGGTGTTTCTGGGGAGTCGAGCAGGTGGCTCCGGCATGCTCGGCAGGTGCTTCCGGCGTCTCCGGCACTTGGTTCTGGTGTGTCTGAGAGCTGGCTCCGGCATGTCCGGCAGATGATTCTGGAGTGTCCGCCAAGTGGTTCTGGCATACCCAGCAGGTGATTTTGGCGTGTCAGGGAGGTGGTACCGGTGAGTGGAGCAGGTGGTTCCGGCGTGCTCGACTGGTGCTTCCGGGGTCATTGGCACGGGGTTCTGGCATGTCTGAGAGGTGGTTCCTGCATGCCCGGCAGGTGATTCCGGAGTGTTCGCCAAGTGGTTCTGGCATAGTCGGCAGGTGATTTTGGCATGTCCGGCAGGTGGTTCAGGCGAGTTGAGCAGGTGGTTCCAACGTGCTTGGCAGGTGCTTCCGGCGTCTCCGGCACGTGTTTCTGGCACATCTGACAGGTGGTTCCGGCATGCCCGAAAGGTGATTCCGGTCTGTCCGGTAGGTGGTTCCAGCCTGCACGGCATGTGGTTCTGGTACGTCTCAGAGGTGGTTGCGCATGCCCAACAGGTGATTCCGGACTGTCCGCCACATGGTTCTGGCACTTCTGAGAGGTGGTTCCGGCATGCCCGGCAGGTCATCCCAGAGAGTCCTCCAAGTGGTTCTGGTATAACACGCAGGTGATTTTGGCGTGTCTGGCAGGTTGTTCCGTTGTGCTTGGCAGGTGGTTCAGGCTTGGCCGGCAGGTGGTTCCAGACTGTCCAGGACGTGTTTCCAGCTTCTCCGGCAGGTGGTTCTGGTACGTCTGAGAGGTGGTTCCGCCATGGCTGGCAGGTGATTCCAGACCGTCCCCCAGGTGGTTCTGGCATAGCCAGCAGTTGATATTGGCCTGTCCGGCAGGTGGTTCCAGCGAGTCGAACAGGTGGCTCCGGCGTGCTCGGCAGGTGGTTCCGGTCTGTCCGGTAGGTGATTCCGGCGTGTCCGGCACGTGCTTCCGGCACGTCTGAGAGGTGGTTCCGGCATGCGCGACAGGTGGTTTCGGAGTGTCCGCCAGGTGGTTCTGGCGTACCCGGCAGGTGATTTTGGCGTGTCCGGCAGGTGTTTCTGGCGAGTCGAGCAGGTGGCTCCGGCATGCTCGGCAGGTGCTTCCGGCGTCTCCGGCACGTGGTTCTGGTGTGTCTGAGAGCTGGTTCCGGCATGTAAGGCAGATGATTCCGGAGTGTCCGCCAAGTGGTTCTGGCATACCCGGCTGGTGATTTGGGCATGTCAGGTAGGTGGTTCCGGCGAGTCGAGCAGGTGGCTCCGGCGTGCTCGGCAGGTTGTTCAGACGGGTCTGGCAGGTGTTTTCCGTCTGTTCGGGGTGTGGTTCCAGCATCTCATGCACATGGTTCTGGCACGTCTGAGATGTGGTTCCGGCCGGCCCGACAGGTGTTTCCACAGTTTCCGCCAAGTGGTACTGGAGTAGTTGGCATGTGATTTTGGCATGACCGGCAGGTGGTTCCAGCAAGCCCGGCAGGTGATTCCGAAGTGTTCCCAAACTGGTTGTGGCGTAGCCGGCAGGTGATTTTTGCGTGTCCGGCAGGTGGTTCTGGCGAGTCGAGCAGGTGGTTCCGGCGTGCTCGGCAGGTGCTTCCGGGGTCATTGGCACGTGGTTCTGGCATATCTGAGAGGTGGTTCCGGCATGCCCGGCAGGTGATTCCGAAGTGTTCCCAAACTGGTTGTGGCGTAGCCGGCAGGTGATTTTTGCGTGTCCGACAGGTGGTTCTGTGGTGTCCGGCACGAGGTTCAGTCTGAGAGGCTGTGCCGGCATGCCCCTCACGTGATTCCGGCTTGTCCCCGAAGTGGTGCTGGTGTAGCGGGCAGGTGATTTTGGCGTGTCCGGCAGGTGGTTCAGGCGAGTTAAGCAGGTGCTTGTGACGTGCTCGGCAGGTGCTTCCGGCGTCTCCGGCACGTGTTTCTGGCACATCTGACTGGTGGTTCCGGCATGCCCAAAAGTTGATTCCGGTCTGTCCGGTAGGTGGTTCCGGCGTGCACGGCACGTGGTTCTGGTACGTGTCAGAGGTGGTTGCGTATGCCCAACAGGTGATTCCGGACTGTCCGCCACGTGCTTCTGGCACGTCTGAGAGGTGGTTCCAACATGCCCGGCAGGTCATTTCGGAGAGTCGTCCAAGTGGTTCTGGCGTAGCCCGCAGGTGATTTTGGCGTGTCCGGCAGGTGGTTCCGCCGTGCTCGGCAGGTGGTTCAGGCATGGCCGTCACGTGGTTCCAGTATGTCCAGGACGTGTTTCCAGCTTCTCCGGCAGGTGGTTCTGGTACGTCTGAGAGGTGGTTCCGCCATGGCTGGCAGGTGATCCCGGACTGTCCCCCAGGTGGTTCTGGCATAGCCAGCAGTTGATATTGGCCTGTCCGGCAGGTGGTTCCAGCGAGTCGAACAGGTGGCTCCGGCGTTCTTGGCAGGTGGTTCCGGTCTGTCCGGTAGGTGTTTCCGGCGTGTCCGGCACGTGCTTCCGGCACGTCTGAGAGCTGGTTCCGGCATGCGCGGCAGGTGGTTCCGTAGTGTCCGCCAGGTGGTTCTGGCGCACCAGGCAGGTGATTTTGGCGTGTCCGGCAGGTGTTTCTGGCGAGTCGAGCAGGTGGCTCCGGCATGCTCGGCAGGTGCTTCCGGCGTCTCCGGCACGTGGTTCTGGTGTGTCTGAGAGCTGGTTCCGGCATGTCCGGCAGATGATTCCGGAGTGTCCTACAAGTGGTTCTGGCATACCCGGCTGGTGATTTGGGCATGTCAGGTAGGTGGTTCCGGCGAGTCGAGCAGGTTGCTCGGCGTGCTCGGCAGGTTGTTCAGACGGGTCTGGCAGGTGTTTTCCGTCTGTTAGGGGTGTGGTTCCAGCATCTCATGCACATGGTTCTGGCACGTCTGAGATGTGGTTCCGGCCGGCCCGACAGGTGTTTCCACAGTGTCCGCCAAGTGGTACTGGCGTAGTTGGCAGGTGATTTTGGCATGACCGGCAGGTGGTTCCAGCAAGCCCGGCATGTGATTCCGAATTCTTCCCCAACTGGTTGTGGCGTAGCCGGCAGGTGATTTTTGCGTGTCCGGCAGGTGGTTCTGGTGAGTCGAGCAGGTGGTTCCGGCGTGCTCGGCAGGTGCTTCCGGGGTCATTGGCACGTGGTTCTGGCATATCTGAGAGGTGGTTCCGGCATGCCCGGCAGGTGATTCCGGAGTGTTCGCCAAGTGTTTCCGGCGTAGCCGGCAGGTGATTTTGCATGTCCAGCGGTCGTTCCGGCGGGTCGAGCCGGTGGTTCCGGCGTGTGCGGCAGGTGGTTCCGGTCTGTCCGGCAGGTGGTTCTGTGGTGTCCGGCACGAGGTTCAGTCTGAGAGGCTGTGCCGGCATGCCCCTCACGTGATTCCGGCTTGTCCCCGAAGTGGTGCTGGTGTAGGGGGCAGGTGATTTTGGCGTGTCCGGCAGGTGGTTCAGGCGAGTTGAGCAGGTGGTTGCGACGTGCTCGGCAGGTGCTTCCGGCGTCTCCGGCACGTGTTTCTGGCACATCTGACTGGTGGTTCCGGCATGCCCAAAAGTTGATTCCGGTCTGTCCGGTAGGTGGTTCCGGCGTGCACGGCACGTGGTTCTGGTACGTCTCAGAGGTGGTTGCGTATGCCCAACAGGTGATTCCGGACTGTCCGCCACGTGCTTCTGGCACGTCTGAGAGGTGGTTCCAACATGCCCGGCAGGTCATTTCGGAGAGTCGTCCAAGTGGTTCTGGCGTAGCCCGCAGGTGATTTTGGCGTGTCCGGCAGGTGGTTCCGCCGTGCTCGGCAGGTGGTTCAGGCATGTCTGTCACGTGGTTCCAGTCTGTCCAGGACGTGTTTCCAGCTTCTCCGGCAGGTGGTTCTGGTATGTCTGAGAGGTGGTTCCGCCATGGCTGGCAGGTGATCCCGGGCCGTCCCCCAGGTGGTTCTGGCATAGCCAGCAGTTGATATTGGCCTGTCCGGCAGGTGGTTCCAGCGAGTCGAACAGGTGGCTCCGGCGTTCTTGGCAGGTGGTTCCGGTCTGTCCGGTAGGTGTTTCCGGCGTGTCCGGCACGTGCTTCCGGCACGTCTGAGAGGTGGTTCCGGCATGCGCGGCAGGTGATTCCGTAGTGTCCGCCAGGTGGTTCTGGCGCACCAGGCAGGTGATTTTGGCGTGTCCGGCAGGTGTTTCTGGGGAGTCGAGCAGGTGGCTCCGGCATGCTCGGCAGGTGCTTCCGGCGTCTCCGGCACTTGGTTCTGGTGTGTCTGAGAGCTGGCTCCGGCATGTCCGGCAGATGATTCCGGAGTGTCCGCCAAGTGGTTCTGGCATACCCAGCAGGTGATTTTGGCGTGTCAGGGACGTGGTACCGGTGAGTGGAGCAGGTGGTTCCGGCGTGCTCGACTGGTGCTTCCGGGGTCATTGGCACGGGGTTCTGGCATGTCTGAGAGGTGGTTCCTGCATGCGCGGCAAGTGATTCCGGAGTGTTCGCCAAGTGGTTCTGGCATAGTCGGCAGGTGATTTTGGCATGTCCGGCAGGTGGTTCAGGCGAGTTGAGCAGGTGGTTCCAACGTGCTTGGCAGGTGCTTCCGGCGTCTCCGGCACGTGTTTCTGGCACATCTGACAGGTGGTTCCGGCATGCCCGAAAGGTGATTCCGGTCTGTCCGGTAGGTGGTTCCAGCCTGCACGGCATGTGGTTCTGGTACGTCTCAGAGGTGGTTGCGCATGCCCAACAGGTGATTCCGGACTGTCCGCCACATGGTTCTGGCACTTCTGAGAGGTGGTTCCGGCATGCCCGGCAGGTCATCCCAGAGAGTCCTCCAAGTGGTTCTGGCATAACACGCAGGTGATTTTGGCGTGTCTGGCAGGTTGTTCCGTTGTGCTTGGCAGGTGGTTCAGGCTTGGCCGGCAGGTGGTTCCAGACTGTCCAGGACGTGTTTCCAGCTTCTCCGGCAGGTGGTTCTGGTACGTTTGAGAGGTGGTTCCGCCATGGCTGGCAGGTGATTCCAGACCGTCCCCCAGGTGGTTCTGGCATAGCCAGCAGTTGATATTGGCCTGTCCGGCAGGTGGTTCCAGCGAGTCGAACAGGTGGCTCCGGCGTGCTCGGCAGGTGGTTCCGGTCTGTCCGGTAGGTGATTCCGGCGTGTCCGGCACGTGCTTCCGGCACGTCTGAGAGGTGGTTCCCGCATGCGCGACAGGTGGTTTCGGAGTGTCCGCCAGGTGGTTCTGGCGTACCCGGCAGGTGATTTTGGCGTGTCCGGCAGGTGTTTCTGGCGAGTCGAGCAGGTGGCTCCGGCATGCTCGGCAGGTGCTTCCGGCGTCTCCGGCACGTGGTTCTGGTGTGTCTGAGAGCTGGTTCCGGCATGTCCGGCAGATGATTCCGGAGTGTCCGCCAAGTGGTTCTGGCATACCCGGCTGGTGATTTGGGCATGTCAGGTAGGTGGTTCCGGCGAGTCGAGCAGGTGGATCCGGCGTGCTCGGCAGGTTGTTCAGACGGGTCTGGCAGGTGTTTTCCGTCTGTTCGGGGTGTGGTTCCAGCATCTCATGCACATGGTTCTGGCACGTCTGAGATGTGGTTCCGGCCGGCCCGACAGGTGTTTCCACAGTGTCCGCCAAGTGGTACTGGCGTAGTTGGCAGGTGATTTTGGCATGACTGGCAGGTGGTTCCAGCAAGCCCGGCAGGTGATTCCGAAGTGTTCCCCAACTGGTTGTGGCGTAGCCGGCAGGTGATTTTTGCGTGTCCGGCAGGGGGTTCTGGCGAGTCGAGCAGGTGGTTCCGGCGTGCTCGGCAGGTGCTTCCGGGGTCATTGGCACGTGGTTCCGGCATATCTGAGAGGTGGTTCCGGCATGCCCGGCAGGTGATTCCGGAGTGTTCGCCAAGTGTTTCCGGAGTAGCCGGCAGGTGATTTTGCATGTCCAGCGGTCGTTCCGGCGGGTCGAGCCGGTGGTTCCGGCGTGTGCGGCAGGTGGTTCCGGTCTGTCCGGCAGGTGGTTCTGTGGTGTCCGGGACGAGGTTCAGTCTGAGAGGCTGTGCCAGCATGCCCCTCACGTGATTCCGGCTTGTCCCCGAAGTGGTGCTGGTGTAGCGGGCAGGTGATTTTGGCGTGTCCGGCAGGTGGTTCAGGCGAGTTGAGCAGGTGGTTGCGACGTGCTCGGCGGGTGCTTCCGGCGTCTCCGGCACGTGTTTCTGGCACATCTGACTGGTGTTTCCGGCATGCCCAAAAGTTGATTCCGGTCTCTCCGGTAGGTGGTTCCGGGGTCTCCGGCACGTGGTTCTGGTGTGTCTGAGAGCTGGTTCCGGCATGTCCTGCAGATGATTCCGGAGTGTCCGCCAAGTGGTTCTGGCATACCCAGCAGGTGATTTTGGCGTGTCAGGGAGGTGGTACCAGTGAGTCGAGCAGGTGGTTCCGGCGTGCTCAGCAGGTGGTTCAGGCGGTTCTGGCAGGTGGTATCCGTCTGTTCGGGGTGTGGTTCCAGCATCTCATGAACACGTTTCTGGCACGTCTGAGATGTGGTTCCAGCCGGCCCGACAGGTGTTTCCGCAGTGTCCGCCAAGCGGTTCTGGCGTAGTTGGCAGGTGATTTTGGCATGACTGGCAGGTGGTTCCAGCAAGCCTGGCAGGTGATTCCAAAGTGTTCACCAACTGGTTGTGGCGTAGCCGGCAGGTGATTTTTGCGTGATCGGCAGGTGGTTCTGGCGAGTCGAGCATGTGGTTCCGGCGTGCTCGGCTGGTGCTTCCGGGGTCATTGGCACGGGGTTCTGGCATGTCTGACAGGTGGTTCCTGCATGCCCGGCAAGTGATTCCGGAGTGTTCGCCAAGTGGTTCTGGCATAGTCGGCAGGTGATTTTGGCATGTCCGGCAGGTGGTACAGGCGAGTTGAGCAGGCGGTTCCAACGTGCTTGGCAGGTGCTTCCGGCGTCTCCGGCACGTGTTTCTGGCACATCTGACAGGTGGTTCCGGCATGCCCGAAAGGTGATTCCGGTCTGTCCGGTAGCTGGGTCCAGCCGGCACGGCATGTGGTTCCGGTACGTCTCAGAGGTGGTTGCGCATGCCCAACAGGTGATTCCGGACTGTCCGCCACATGGTTCTGGCACGTCTGAGAGGTGGTTGCGGCATGCCCGGCAGGTCATCCCAGAGAGTCCTCCAAGTGGTTCTGGCATAACACGCAGGTGATTTTGGCGTGTCTGGCAGGTTGTTCCGTTGCGCTCGGCAGGTGGTTCAGGCTTGGCTGGCAGGTGGTTCCAGACTGTCCAGGACGTGTGTCCAGCTTCTCCGGCAGGTGGTTCTGGTACGTCTGAGAGGTGGTTCCGCCATGGCTGGCAGGTGATTCCGGACCGTCCCCCAGGTGGTTCTGGCATAGCCAGCAGTTGATATTGGCCTGTCCGGCAGGTGGTTCCAGCGAGTCGAACAGGTGGCTCCGGCGTGCTCGGCAGGTGGTTCCGGTCTGTCCGGTAGGTGATTCCGGCGTGTCCGGCACGTGCTTCCGGCACGTCTGAGAGGTGGTTCCGGCATGCGCGACAGGTGGTTTCGGAGTGTCCGCCAGGTGGTTCTGGCGAACCCGGCAGGTGATTTTGGCGTGTCCGGCAGGTGTATCTGGCGAGTCGAGCAGGTGGTTCCGGCGTGCTCGGTTGGTGCTTCCGGGGTCATTGGCACGTGGTTCTGGCATATCTGAGAGGTGGTTCCGGCATGGCCGGCAAGTGATTCCGGGGTGTTCGCCAAGTGTTTCCGGCGTAGCCGGCAGGTGATTTTGCATGTCCAGCGGTCGTTCCGGCGGGTCGAGCCGGTGGTTCCGGCGTGTGCGGCAGGTGGTTCCGGTCTGTCCGGCAGGTGGTTCTGTGGTGTCCGGCACGAGGTTCAGTCTGAGAGGCTGTGCCGGCATGCCCCTCACGTGATTCCGGCTTGTCCCCGAAGTGGTGCTGGTGTAGCGGGCAGGTGATTTTGGCGTGTCCGGCAGGTGGTTCAGGCGAGTTGAGCAGGTGGTTGCGACGTGCTCGGCAGGTGCTTCCGGCGTGTCCGGCACGTGTTTCTGGCACATCTGACTGGTGGTTCCGGCATGCCCAAAAGTTGATTCCGGTCTGTCCGTTAGGTGGTTCCGGCGTGCACGGCACGTGGTTCTGGTACGTGTCAGAGGTGGTTGCGTATGCCCAACAGGTGATTCCGGACTGTCCGCCACGTGCTTCTGGCACGTCTGAGAGGTGGTTCCAACATGCCCGGCAGGTCATTTCGGAGAGTCGTCCAAGTGGTTCTGGCGTAGCCCGCAGGTGATTTTGGCGTGTCCGGCAGGTGGTTCCGCCGTGCTCGGCAGGTGGTTCAGGCATGGCCGTCACGTGGTTCCAGTCTGTCCAGGACGTGTTTCCAGCTTCTCCGGCAGGTGGTTCTTGTGCGTGTGAGAGGTGGTTCCGCCATGGCTGGCAGGTGATCCCGGACTGTCCCCCAGGTGGTTCTGGCATAGCCAGCAGTTGATATTGGCCTGTCCGGCAGGTGGTTCGAGCGAGTCGAACAGGTGGCTCCGGCGTTCTTGGCAGGTGGTTCCGGACTGTCCGGTAGGTGTTTCCGGCGTGTCCAGCACGTGCTTCCGGCACGTCTGAGAGGTGGTTCCGGCTTGCGCGGCAGGTGATTCCGTAGTGTCCGCCAGGTGGTTCTGGCGTACCCGGCAGGTGATTTTGGCGTGTCCGGCAGGTGTTTCTGGCGAGTCGAGCAGGTGGCTCCGGCATGCTCGGCAGGTGCTTCCGGCGTCTCCGGCACTTGGTTCTGGTGTGTCTGAGAGCTGGTTCCGGCATGTCCGGCAGATGATTCCGGAGTGTCCGCCAAGTGGTTCTGGCATACCCAGCAGGTGATTTTGGCGTGTCAGGGAGGTGGTACCGGTGAGTCGAGCAGGCGGTTCAGGCGGTTCTGGCAGGTGGTATCCGTCTGTTCGGGGTGTGGTTCCAGCATCTCATGAACACGTTTCTGGCACGTCTGAGATGTGGTTCCAGCCGGCCCGACAGGTGTTTCCGCAGTGTCCGCCAAGCGGTTCTGGCGTAGTTGGCAGGTGATTTTGGCATGACTGGCAGGTGGTTCCAGCAAGCCTGGCAGGTGATTCCAAAGTGTTCACCAACTGGTTGTGGCGTAGCCGGCAGGTGATTTTTGCGTGATCGGCAGGTGTTTCTGGCGAGTCGAGCAGGTGGTTGCGGCATGCTCGGCAGGTGCTTCCGGGGTCTTGGCACGTGGTTCTGGCATGTCTGAGAGGTGGTTCCTGCATGTCCGGCAGAGTGATTCCGGAGTGTTCGCCAAGTGGTTCTGGCATAGTCGGCAGGTGATTTGGGCATGTCCGGCAGGTGGTTCCGGCGAGTCGAGCAGGTGGTTCCGACGTGCTCGGCAGGTGCTTCCGGCGTCTCCGGCACGTGTTTCTGGCACATCTGACAGGTGGTTCCGGCATGCCCGAAAGGTGATTCCGGTCTGTCCGGTAGCTG
>NW_027226741.1:0-35319 GCF_037783145.1 Equus przewalskii
CGCACGGCACGTGGTTCTGGTACGTCTCAGAGGTGGTTGCGTATGCCCAACAGGTGATTCCGGACTGTCCGCCACGTGCTTCTGGCACGTCTGAGAGGTGGTTCCAACATGCCCGGCAGGTCATTTCGGAGAGTCGTCCAAGTGGTTCTGGCGTAGCCCGCAGGTGATTTTGGCGTGTCCGGCAGGTGGTTCCGCCGTGCTCGGCAGGTGGTTCAGGCATGGCCGTCACGTGGTTCCAGTCTGTCCAGGACGTGTTTCCAGCTTCTCCGGCAGGTGGTTCTGGTACGTCTGAGAGGTGGTTCCGCCATGGCTGGCAGGTGATTCCGGACCGTCCCCCAGGTGGTTCTGGCATAGCCAGCAGTTGATATTGGCCTGTCCGGCAGGTGGTTCCAGCGAGTCGAACAGGTGGCTCCGGCGTGCTCGGCAGGTGGTTCCGGTCTGTCCGGTAGGTGATTCCGGCGTGTCCGGCACGTGCTTCCGGCACGTCTGAGAGGTGGTTCCGGCATGCGCGACAGGTGATTTCGGAGTGTCCGCCAGGTGGTTCTGGCGTACCCGGCAGGTGATTTTGGCGTGTCCGGCAGGTGTTTCTGGCGAGTCGAGCAGGTGGCTCCGGCATGCTCGGCAGGTGCTTCCGGCGTCTCCGGCACGTGGTTCTGGTGTGTCTGAGAGCTGGTTCCGGCATGTCCGGCAGATGATTCCGGAGTGTCCGCCAAGTGGTTCTGGCATACCCAGCAGGTGATTTTGGCGTGTCAGGGAGGTGGTACCGGTGAGTCGAGCAGGTGGTTCCGGCGTGCTCAGCAGGTGGTTCAGGCGGTTCTGGCAGGTGGTATCCGTCTGTTCGGGGTGTGGTTCCAGCATCTCATGAACATGTTTCTGGCACGTCTGAGATGTGGTTCCAGCCGGCCCGACAGGTGTTTCCGCAGTGTCCGCCAAGCGGTTCTGGCGTAGTTGGCAGGTGATTTTGGCATGACTGGCAGGTGGTTCCAGCAAGCCTGGCAGGTGATTCCAAAGTGTTCACCAACTGGTTGTGGCGTAGCCGGCAGGTGATTTTTGCGTGATCGGCAGGTGGTTCTGGCGAGTGGAGCAGGTGGTTCCGGCGTGCTCGGCTGGTGCTTCCGGGGTCATTGGCACGGGGTTCTGGCATGTCTGAGAGGTGGTTCCTGCATGCCCGGCAAGTGATTCCGGAGTGTTCGCCAAGTGGTTCTGGCATAGTCGGCAGGTGATTTTGGCATGTCCGGCAGGTGGTTCAGGCGAGTTGAGCAGGTGGTTCCAACGTGCTTGGCAGGTGCTTCCGGCGTCTCCGGCACGTGTTTCTGGCACATCTGACAGGTGGTTCCGGCATGCCCGAAAGGTGATTCCGGTCTGTCCGGTAGGTGGTTCCAGCCGGCACGGCATGTGGTTCTGGTACGTCTCAGAGGTGGTTGCGCATGCCCAACAGGTGATTCCGGACTGTCCGCCACATGGTTCTGGCACGTCTGAGAGGTGGTTCCGGCATGCCCGGCAGGTCATCCCAGAGAGTCCTCCAAGTGGTTCTGGCATAACACGCAGGTGATTTTGGCGTGTCTGGCAGGTTGTTCCGTTGTGCTTGGCAGGTGGTTCAGGCTTGGCCGGCAGGTGGTTCCAGACTGTCCAGGACGTGTTTCCAGCTTCTCCGGCAGGTGGTTCTGGTACGTCTGAGAGGTGGTTCCGCCATGGCTGGCAGGTGATTCCGGACCGTCCCCCAGGTGGTTCTGGCATAGCCAGCAGTTATTATTGGCCTGTCCGGCAGGTGGTTCCAGCGAGTCGAACAGGTGGCTCCGGCGTGCTCGGCAGGTGGTTCCGGCGTGTCCGGCACGTGCTTCCGGCACGTCTGAGAGGTGGTTCCGGCATGCGCGACAGGGGATTTCGGAGTGTCCGCCAGGTGGTTCTGGCGTACCCGGCAGGTGATTTTGGCGTGTCCAGCAGGTGTTTCTGGCGAATCGAGCAGGTGGCTCCGGCATGCTCAGCAGGTGCTTCCGGCGTCTCCGGCACGTGATTCTGGTGTGTCTGAGAGCTGTTTCCGGCATGTCCGGCAGATGATTCCGGAGTGTCCGCCAACTGGTTCTGGCATACCCGGCTGGTGATTTTGGCGTGTCAAGTAGGTGGTTCCGGCGAGTCGAGCAGGTGGCTCCGGCGTGCTCGGCAGGTTGTTCAGACGGGTCTGGCAGGTGTTTTCCGTCTGTTCGGGGTGTGGTTCCAGGATCTCATGCACATGGTTCTGGCACGTCTGAGATGTGATTCCGGCCGGCCCGACAGGTGTTTCCGCAGTGTCCGCCAAGTGGTACTGGCGTAGTTGGCAGGTGATTTTGGCATGACGGGCAGGTGGTTCCGAAGTGTTCCCCAACTGGTTGTGGCGTAGCCGGCAGGCGATTTCTGCGTGTCCGGCAGGTGGTTCTGGCGAGTCGAGCAGGTGGTTTCGGCGTGCTCGGCAGGTGCTTCCGGGGTCTTTGGCACGTGGTTCTGGCATATCTGAGAGGTGGTTCCGGCATGCCCGGCAGGTGATTCCAAACTGTTCACCAACTGGTTGTGGCGTAGCCGGCAGGTGATTTTTGCGTGATCGGCAGGTGGTTCTGGCGAGTCGAGCAGGTGGTTCCGGGGTGCTCGGCTGGTGCTTCCGGGGTCATTGGCACGGGGTTCTGGCATGTCTGAGAGGTGGTTCCTGCATGCCCGGCAAGTGATTCCGGAGTGTTCGCCAAGTGGTTCTGGCATAGTCGGCAGGTGATTTTGGCATGTCCGGCAGGTGGTTAAGGCGAGTTGAGCAGGTGGTTGCGACGTGCTCGGCAGGTGCTTCCGGCGTCTCCGGCACGTGTTTCTGGCACATCTGATTGGTGGTTCCGGCATGCCCGGCAGGTGATTCCGGAGTGTTCGCCAAGTGTTTCCGGCGTAGCCGGCAGGTGATTTTGCATGTCCAGCAGTCGTTCCGGCGGGTCGAGCCGGTGGTTCCGGCCTGTCCGGCAGGTGGTTCTGGCATACCCGGCAGGTGATTTTGGCGTGTCCGGCAGGTGTTTCTGGCGAGTCGAGCAGGTGGCTCCGGCATGCTCGGCAGGTGCTTCCGGCGTCTCCGGCACTTGGTTCTGGTGTGTCTGAGAGCTGGTTCCGGCATGTCCGGCAGATGATTCCGGAGTGTCCGCCAAGTGGTTCTGGCATACCCAGCAGGTGATTTTGGCGTTTCAGGGAGGTGGTACCGGAGAGTCGAGCAGGTGGTTCCGGCGTGCTCAGCAGGTGGTTCAGGCGGTTCTGGCAGGTGGTATCCGTCTGTTCGGGGTGTGGTTCCAGCATCTCATGAACACGTTTCTGGCACTTCTGAGATGTGGTTCCAGCCGGCCCGACAGGTGTTTCCACAGTGTCCGCCAAGCGGTTCTGGCGTAGTTGGCAGGTGATTTTGGCATGACTGGCAGGTGGTTCCAGCAAGCCTGGCAGGTGATTCCAAAGTGTTCACCAACTGGTTGTGGCGTAGCCGGCAGGTGATTTCTGCGTGCTCGGCAGGTGGTTCTGGCGAGTCGAGCAGGTGGTTCCGGCGTGCTCGGCAGGTGCTTCCGGGGTCATTGGCACGTGGTTCTGGCATGTCTGAGAGGTGGTTCCGGCATGCCCGCCAGGTGATTCCGGAGTGTTCGCCAAGTGTTTCCGGCGTAGCCGGCAGGTGATTTTGCGTGTCCAGCGGTCGTTCCGGCGGGTCGAGCCGGTGGTTCCGGTGTGTCCGGCAGGTGGTTCCGGTCTGTCCGGCAGGTGGTTCTGTTGTGTCCGGCACGAGGTTCAGTCTGAGAGGTGTTTCCGGCATGCCTGGCAGGTCATCCCAGAGAGTCCTCCAAGTGGTTCTGGCATAACACGCAGGTGATTTTGGTGTGTCTGGCAGGTTGTTCCGTTGTGCTTGGCAGGTGGTTCAGGCTTGGCCGGCAGGTGGTTCCAGACTGTCCAGGACGTGTTTCCAGCTTCTCCGGCAGGTGGTTCTGGTACGTCTGAGAGGTGGTTCCGCCATGGCTGGCAGGTGATTCCGGACCGTCCCCCAGGTGGTTCTGGCATAGCCAGCAGTTGATATTGGCCTGTCCGGCAGGTGGTTCCAGCGAGTCGAACAGGTGGCTCCGGCGTGCTCGGCAGGTGGTTCCGGTCTGTCCGGTAGGTGATTCCGGCGTGTCCGGCACGTGCTTCGGGCACGTCTGAGAAGTGGTTCCGGCATGCGCGGCAGGTGATTTCGGAGTGTCCGCCAGGTGGTTCTGGCGTACCCGGCAGGTGATTTTGGCGTGTCCGGCAGGTGTTTCTGGCGAGTCGAGCAGGTGGCTCCGGCATGCTCGGCAGGTGCTTCCGGCGTCTCCAACACGTGGTTCTGGTATGTCTGAGAGCTGGTTCCGGCATGTCCGGCAGATGATTCCGGAGTGTCCGCCGAGTGGTTCTGGCATACCCGGCTGGTGATTTTGGCATGTCAGGTAGGTGGTTCCGGCGAGTCAGCAGGTGGCTCCGGCGTGATCGGCAGGTTGTTCAGACGGGTCTGGCAGGTGTTTTCCGTCTGTTCGGGGTGTGGTTCCAGCATCTCATGCACATGGTTCTGGCACGTCTGAGATGTGGTTCCGGCCGGCCCGACAGGTGTTTCCACAGTGTCCGCCAAGTGGTACTGGCGTAGTTGGCAGGTGATTTTGGCATGACCGGCAGGTGGTTCCAGCAAGCCCGGCAGGTGATTCCGAAGTGTTCCCTAACTGGTTGTGGCGTAGCCAGCAGGTGATTTTTGCGTGTCCGGCAGGTGGTTCTGGCGAGTCGAGCAGGTGGTTCCGGCGTGCTCGGCAGGTGCTTCCGGGGTCATTGGCACGTGGTTCTGGCATATCTGAGAGGTGGTTCCGGCATGCCCGGCAGGTGATTCCGGAGTGTTCGCCAAGTGTTTCCGGCGTAGCCGGCAGGTGATTTTG
Source organism: Equus przewalskii (assembly GCF_037783145.1). Classification (NCBI taxonomy): domain Eukaryota; kingdom Metazoa; phylum Chordata; class Mammalia; order Perissodactyla; family Equidae; genus Equus; species Equus przewalskii. The sequence goes on from NW_027226741.1 coordinate 4,914, forward strand.
CATGTCCAGCGGTCGTTCCGGCGGGTCGAGCCGGTGGTTCCGGCGTGTCCGGCAGGTGGTTCCGGTCTGTCCGGCAGGTGGTTCTGTGGTGTCCGGCACGAGGTTCAGTCTGAGAGGCTGTGCCGGCATGCCCCTCACGTGATTCCGGCTTGTCCCCGAAGTGGTGCTGGTGTAGCGGGCAGGTGATTTTGGCGTGTCCGGCAGGTGGTTCAGGCGAGTTGAGCAGGTGGTTGCGACGTGCTCGGCAGGTGCTTCCGGCGTCTCCGGCACGTGTTTCTGGCACATCTGACTGGTGGTTCCGGCATGCCCAAAAGTTGATTCCGGTCTGTCCGTTAGGTGGTTCCGGCGTGCACGGCACGTGGTTCTGGTACGTCTCAGAGGTGGTTGCGTATGCCCAACAGGTGATTCCAGACTGTCCGCCACGTGCTTCTGGCACGTCTGAGAGGTGGTTCCAACATGCCCGGGAGGTCATTTCGGAGATTCGTCCAATTGGTTCTGGCGTAGCCCGCAGGGGATTTTGGCGTGTCCGGCAGATGGTTCTGCCGTGCTCGGCAGGTGGTTCAGGCATGGCCGTCACGTGGTTCCAGTCTGTCCAGGACTTGTTTCCAGCTTCTCCGGCAGGTGGTTCTGGTACGTCTGAGAGGTGGTTCCACCATGGCTGGCAGGTGATCCCGGACTGTCCCCCAGGTGGTTCTGGCATAGCCAGCAGTTGATATTGGCCTGTCCGGCAGGTGGTTCCAGCGAGTCGAACAGGTGGCTCCGGCGTGCTCGGCAGGTGGTTCCGGTCTGTCCGGTAGGTGATTCCGGCGTGTCCGGCACGTGCTTCCGGCAGGTCTGAGAGGTGGTTCCGGCATGCACGACAGGTGATTTCGGAGTGTCCGCCAGGTGGTTCTGGCGTAGCCAGCAGGTGATTTTGGCGTGTCCGGCAGGTGTTTCTGGCGAGTCGAGCAGGTGGCTCCGGCATGCTCGGCAGGTGCTTCCGGCGTCTCCGGCACGTGGTTCTGGTGTGTCTGAGAGCTGGTTCCGGCATGTCCGGCAGATGATTCCGGAGTGTCCGCCAAGTGGTTCTGGCATACCCAGCAGGTGATTTTGGCGTGTCAGGGAGGTGGTACCGGTGAGTCGAGCAGGTGGTTCCGGCGTGCTCAGCAGGTGGTTCAGGCAGTTCTGGCAGGTGGTATCCGTCTGTTCGGGGTGTGGTTCCAGCATCTCATGAACACGTTTCTGGCACTTCTGATGTGTGTTTCCATCCGGCCCGACAGGTGTTTCCGCAGTGTCCGCCAAGCGGTTCTGGCGTAGTTGGCAGGTGATTTTGGCATGACTGACAGGTGGTTCCAGCAAGCCTGGCAGGTGATTCCAAAGTGTTCACCAACTGGTTGTGGTGTAGCCGGCAGGTGATTTTTGCGTGATCGGCAGGTGGTTCTGGCGAGTCGAGCAGGTGGTTCCGGCGTGCTCGGCTGGTGCTTCCGGGGTCATTGGCACGGGGTTCTGGCATGTCTGAGAGGTGGTTCCAGCATGCCCGGCAAATGATTCCGGAGTGTTCGCCAAGTGGTTCTGGCATAGTCGGCAGGTGATTTTGGCATGTCCGGCAGTTGGTTCAGGCGAGTTTAGCAGGTGGTTCCAACGTGCTTGGCAGGTGCTTCTGGCGTCTCCGGCACGTGTTTCTGGCACATCTGACAGGTGGTTCCGGCATGCCCGAAAGGTGATTCCGGTCTGTCCGGTAGGTGGTTCCAGCCTGCACGGCATGTGGTTCTGGTACGTCTCAGAGGTGGTTGCGCATGCCCAACAGGTGATTCCGGACTGTCCGCCACATGGTTCTGGCACGTCTGAGAGGTGGTTCCGGCATGCCCGGCAGGTCATCCCAGAGAGTCCTCCAAGTGGTTCTGGCATAACACGCAGGGGATTTTGGCGTGTCTGGCAGGTTGTTCCGTTGTGCTTGGCAGGTGGTTCAGGCTTGGCCGGCAGGTGGTTCCAGACTCTCCAGGACGTGTTTCCAGCTTCTCCGGCAGGTGGTTCTGGTACGTCTGAGAGGAGGTTCCGCCATGGCTGGCAGGTGATTCCGGACCGTCCCCCAGGTGGTTCTGGCATAGCCAGCAGTTGATATTGGCCTGTCCGGCAGGTGGTTCCAGCGAGTCGAACAGGTGGCTCCGGCGTGCTCGGCAGGTGGTTCCGGTCTGTCCGGTAGGTGATTCCGGCGTGTCCGGCACGTGCTTCCGGCACGTCTGAGAGGTGGTTCCGGCATGCGCGACAGGTGATTTCGGAGTGTCCGCCAGGTGGTTCTGGCGTACCCGGCAGGTGATTTTGGCGTGTCCGGCAGGTGTTTCTGGCGAGTCGAGCAGGTGGCTCAGGCATGCTCGGCAGGTGCTTCCGGCGTCTCCGGCACGTGGTTCTGGTGTGTCTGAGAGCTGGTTCCGGCATGTCCGGCAGATGATTCCGGAGTGTCCGCCAAGTGGTTCTGGCATACCCGGCTGGTGATTTGGGCATGTCAGGTAGGTGGTTCCGGCGAGTCGAGCAGGTGGCTCCGGCGTGCTCGGCAGGTTGTTCAGACGGGTCTGGCAGGTGTTTTCCGTCTGTTCGGGGTGTGGTTCCAGCATCTCATGCACGTGGTTCTGGCACGTCTGAGATGTGGTTCCGGCCGGCCCGACAGGTGTTTCCACAGTGTCCGCCAAGTGGTACTGGCGTAGTTGGCAGGTGATTTTGGCATGACCGGCAGGTGGTTCCAGCAAGCCCGGCAGGTGATTCCGAAGTGTTCCCCAACTGGTTGTGGCGTAGCCGGCAGGTGACTTTTGCGTGTCCGGCAGGTGGTTCTGGCGAGTCGAGCAGGTGGTTCCGGCGTGCTCGGCAGGTGCTTCCGGGGTCATTGTCACGTGGTTCTGGCATATGTGAGAGGTGGTTCCGGCATGCCCGGCAGGTGATTCCGGAGTGTTCGCCAAGTGTTTCCGGCGTAGCCGGCAGGTGATTTTGCATGTCCAGCGGTCGTTCCGGCGGGTCGAGCCGGTGGTTCCGGCGTGTCCGGCAGGTGGTTCCGGTCTGTCCGGCAGGTGGTTCTGTGGTGTCTGGCACAAGGTTCAGTCTGAGAGGCTATGCCGGCATGCCCCTCACGTGATTCCGGCTTGTCCCCGAAGTGGTGCTGGTGTAGCGGGCAGGTGATTTTGGCGTGTCCGGCAGGTGGTTCAGGCGAGTTGAGCAGGTGGTGGCGACGCGCTCGGCAGGTGCTTCCGTCGTCTCCGGCACATCTGACTGGTGGTTCCGGCATGCCCAAAAGTTGATTCCGGTCTGTCCGGTAGTTGGTTCCGTCGTGCCTGGAACGTGGTTCTGGTACGTGTCAGAGGTGGTTGCGTATGCCCAACAGGTGATTCCGGAATGTCCGCCACGTGCTTCTGGCACGTCTGAGAGGTGGTTCCAACATGCCCGGCAGGTCATTTCGGAGAGTCGTCAAAGTGGTTCTGGCGTAGCCCGCAGGTGGTTCCGCCGTGCTCGGCAGGTGGTTCAGGCATGGCCGTCACGTGGTTCCAGTCTGTCCAGGACGTGTTTCCATCTTCTCCGACAGGTGGTTCTGGTACTTCTGAGAGGTGGTTCCGCCATGGCTGACAGGTGATCCCGGACTGTCCCCCAGGTGGTTCTGGCAAAGCCAGCAGTTGATATTGGCCTGTCCGGCAGGTGGTTCCAGCGAGTCGAACAGGTGGCTCCGGCGTTCTTGGCAGGTGGTTCCGGTCTGTCCGGTAGGTGTTTCCGGCGTGTCTGGCACGTGATTCCGGCACGTCTGAGAGGTGGTTCCGGCATGCGCGGCAGGTGATTCCGTAGTGTCCGCCAGTTGGTTCTGGCATACCCGGCAGGTGATTTCTGCGTGTCCGGCAGGTGGTTCTGGCGAGTCGAGCAGGTGGTTCCGGCGTGCTCGGCTGGTGCTTCCGGGGTCATTGGCACGGGGTTCTGGCATGTCTGAGAGGTGGTTCCTGCATGCCCGGCAAGTGATTCCGGAGTGTTCGCCAAGTGGTTCTGGCATAGTCGGCAGGTGATTTTGGCATGTCCGGCAGGGGGTTCAGGCGAGTTGAGCAGGTGGTTCCAACGTGCTTGGCAGGTGCTTCCGGCGTCTCCGGCAGGTGTTTCTGGCACATCTGACAGGTGGTTCCGGTATTCCCGAAAGGTGATTCCGGTCTGTCCTGTAGGTGGTTCCAGCCTGCACGGCATGTGGTTCTGGTACGTCTCAGAGGTGGTTGCGCATGCCCAACAGGTGATTCCGGACTGTCCGCCACATGGTTCTGGCACGTCTGAGAGGTGGTTCCGGCATGCCCGGCAGGTCATCCCAGAGAGTCCTCCAAGTGGTTCTGGCATAACACGCAGGTGATTTTGGCGTGTCTGGCAGTTTGTTCCGTTGTGCTTGGCAGGTGGTTCAGGCTTGGCCGTCAAGTGGTTCCAGACTGTCCAGGACGTGTTTCCAGCTTCTCCGGCAGGTGGTTCTGGTACGACTGAGAGGTGGTTCCGCCATGGCTTTCAGGTGATTCCGGACCGTCCCCCAGGTGGTTCTGGCATAGCCAGCAGTTGATATTGGCCTGTCCGGCAGGTGGTTCCAGCGAGTCGAACAGGTGGCTCCGGCGTGCTCGGCAGGTGGTTCCGGTCTGTCCGGTAGGTGATTCCGGCGTGTCCGGCACGTGCTTCCGGCACGTCTGAGAGGTGGTTCCGGCATGCGCGGCAGGTGATTTCGGAGTGTCCGCCAGGTGGTTCTGGCGTACCCGGCAGGTGATTTTGGCGTGTCCGGCAGGTGTTTCTGGCTAGTCGACCAGGTGGCTCCGGCATGCTCGGCAGGTGCTTCCGACGTCTCCGGCACGTGGTTCTGGTGTGTCTGAGAGCTGGTTCCGGCATGTCTGGCAGATGATTCCGGAGTGTCCGCCAAGTGGTTCTGGCATACCCGGCTGGTGATTTGGGCATGTCAGGTAGGTGGTTCCGGCGAGTCGAGCAGGTGGCTCCGGCGTGCTCGGCAGGTTGTTCAGACGGGTCTGGCAGGTGTTTTCCGTCTGTTCGGGGTGTGGTTCCAGCATCTCATGCACATGGTTCTGGCACGTCTGAGATGTGGTTCCGGCCGGCCCGACAGGTGTTTCCACAGTGTCCGCCAAGTGGTACTGGCGTAGTTGGCAGGTGATTTTGGCATGAGCGGCATGTGGTTCCGGCAAGCCCGGCAGGTGATTCCGAAGTGTTCCCCAACTGGTTGTGGCGTAGCCAGCAGGTGATTTCTGCGTGTCCGGCAGGTGGTTCTGGCGAGTCGAGCAGGTGGTTCCGGCGTGCTCGGCTGGTGCTTCCGGGGTCATTGGCACGTGGTTCTGGCATGTCTGAGAGGTGGTTCCTGCATGCCCGGCAGGTGATTCCGGAGTGTTCGCCAAGTGTTTCTGGCGTAGCCGGCAGGTGATTTTGCATGTCCAGCGGTCGTTCCGGCGGGTCGAGCCCTTGGTTCCGGCGTGTCCGGCAGGTGGTTTCGGTCTGTCCGGCAGGTGGTTCTGTGGTGTCCGGCACGAGGTTCAGTCTGAGAGGCTGTGCCGGCATGCCCCTCACGTGATTCCGGCTTGTCCCCGAAGTGGTGCTGGTGTAGCGGGCAGGTGATTTTGGCGTGTCCGGCAGGTGGTTCAGGCGAGTTGAGCAGGTGGTTGCGACGTGCTCGGCAGGTGCTTCCGGCGTCTCCGGCACGTGTTTCTGGCACATCTGACTGGTGGTTCCGGCATGCCCAAAAGTGGATTCCGGTCTGTCCGGTAGGTGGTTCCGGCGTGCCCGGCACGTGGTTCTGGTACGTCTCAGAGGTGGTTGCGTATGCCCAACAGGTGATTCCAGACTGTCCGCCACGTGCTTCTGGCACGTCTGAGAGGTGGTTCCAACATGCCCGGCAGGTCATTTCGGAGAGTCGTCCAAGTGGTTCTGGCGTAGCCCGCAGGTGATTTTGGCGTGTCCGGCAGATGGTTCCGCCGTGCTCGGCAGGTGGTTCAGGCATGGCCGTCACGTGGTTCCAGTCTGTCCAGGACGTGTTTCCAGCTTCTCCGGCAGGTGGTTCTGGTACGTCTGAGAGGTGGTTCCACCATGGCTGGCAGGTGATCCCGGACTGTCCCCCAGGTGGTTCTGGCATAGCCAGCAGTTGATATTGGCCTGTCCGGCAGGTGGTTCCAGCGAGTCGAACAGGTGGCTCCGGCGTGCTCGGCAGGTGGTTCCGGTCTGTCCGGTAGGTGATTCCGGCGTGTCCGGCACGTGCTTCCGGCAGGTCTGAGAGGTGGTTCCGGCATGCGCGACAGGTGATTTCGGAGTGTCCGCCAGGTGGTTCTGGCGTAGCCAGCAGGTGATTTTGGCGTGTCCGGCAGGTGTTTCTGGCGAGTCGAGCAGGTGGCTCCGGCATGCTCGGCAGGTGCTTCCGGCGTCTCCGGCACGTGGTTCTGGTGTGTCTGAGAGCTGGTTCCGGCATGTCCGGCAGATGATTCCGGAGTGTCCGCCAAGTGGTTCTGGCATACCCAGCAGGTGATTTTGGCGTGTCAGGGAGGTGGTACCGGTGAGTCGAGCAGGTGGTTCCGGCGTGCTCAGCAGGTGGTTCAGGCAGTTCTGGCAGGTGGTATCCGTCTGTTCGGGGTGTGGTTCCAGCATCTCATGAACACGTTTCTGGCACTTCTGATGTGTGTTTCCATCCGGCCCGACAGGTGTTTCCGCAGTGTCCGCCAAGCGGTTCTGGCGTAGTTGGCAGGTGATTTTGGCATGACTGACAGGTGGTTCCAGCAAGCCTGGCAGGTGATTCCAAAGTGTTCACCAACTGGTTGTGGTGTAGCCGGCAGGTGATTTTTGCGTGATCGGCAGGTGGTTCTGGCGAGTCGAGCAGGTGGTTCCGGCGTGCTCGGCTGGTGCTTCCGGGGTCATTGGCACGGGGTTCTGGCATGTCTGAGAGGTGGTTCCAGCATGCCCGGCAAATGATTCCGGAGTGTTCGCCAAGTGGTTCTGGCATAGTCGGCAGGTGATTTTGGCATGTCCGGCAGTTGGTTCAGGCGAGTTTAGCAGGTGGTTCCAACGTGCTTGGCAGGTGCTTCTGGCGTCTCCGGCACGTGTTTCTGGCACATCTGACAGGTGGTTCCGGCATGCCCGAAAGGTGATTCCGGTCTGTCCGGTAGGTGGTTCCAGCCTGCACGGCATGTGGTTCTGGTACGTCTCAGAGGTGGTTGCGCATGCCCAACAGGTGATTCCGGACTGTCCGCCACATGGTTCTGGCACGTCTGAGAGGTGGTTCCGGCATGCCCGGCAGGTCATCCCAGAGAGTCCTCCAAGTGGTTCTGGCATAACACGCAGGGGATTTTGGCGTGTCTGGCAGGTTGTTCCGTTGTGCTTGGCAGGTGGTTCAGGCTTGGCCGGCAGGTGGTTCCAGACTCTCCAGGACGTGTTTCCAGCTTCTCCGGCAGGTGGTTCTGGTACGTCTGAGAGGAGGTTCCGCCATGGCTGGCAGGTGATTCCGGACCGTCCCCCAGGTGGTTCTGGCATAGCCAGCAGTTGATATTGGCCTGTCCGGCAGGTGGTTCCAGCGAGTCGAACAGGTGGCTCCGGCGTGCTCGGCAGGTGGTTCCGGTCTGTCCGGTAGGTGATTCCGGCGTGTCCGGCACGTGCTTCCGGCACGTCTGAGAGGTGGTTCCGGCATGCGCGACAGGTGATTTCGGAGTGTCCGCCAGGTGGTTCTGGCGTACCCGGCAGGTGATTTTGGCGTGTCCGGCAGGTGTTTCTGGCGAGTCGAGCAGGTGGCTCAGGCATGCTCGGCAGGTGCTTCCGGCGTCTCCGGCACGTGGTTCTGGTGTGTCTGAGAGCTGGTTCCGGCATGTCCGGCAGATGATTCCGGAGTGTCCGCCAAGTGGTTCTGGCATACCCGGCTGGTGATTTGGGCATGTCAGGTAGGTGGTTCCGGCGAGTCGAGCAGGTGGCTCCGGCGTGCTCGGCAGGTTGTTCAGACGGGTCTGGCAGGTGTTTTCCGTCTGTTCGGGGTGTGGTTCCAGCATCTCATGCACGTGGTTCTGGCACGTCTGAGATGTGGTTCCGGCCGGCCCGACAGGTGTTTCCACAGTGTCCGCCAAGTGGTACTGGCGTAGTTGGCAGGTGATTTTGGCATGACCGGCAGGTGGTTCCAGCAAGCCCGGCAGGTGATTCCGAAGTGTTCCCCAACTGGTTGTGGCGTAGCCGGCAGGTGACTTTTGCGTGTCCGGCAGGTGGTTCTGGCGAGTCGAGCAGGTGGTTCCGGCGTGCTCGGCAGGTGCTTCCGGGGTCATTGTCACGTGGTTCTGGCATATGTGAGAGGTGGTTCCGGCATGCCCGGCAGGTGATTCCGGAGTGTTCGCCAAGTGTTTCCGGCGTAGCCGGCAGGTGATTTTGCATGTCCAGCGGTCGTTCCGGCGGGTCGAGCCGGTGGTTCCGGCGTGTCCGGCAGGTGGTTCCGGTCTGTCCGGCAGGTGGTTCTGTGGTGTCTGGCACAAGGTTCAGTCTGAGAGGCTATGCCGGCATGCCCCTCACGTGATTCCGGCTTGTCCCCGAAGTGGTGCTGGTGTAGCGGGCAGGTGATTTTGGCGTGTCCGGCAGGTGGTTCAGGCGAGTTGAGCAGGTGGTGGCGACGCGCTCGGCAGGTGCTTCCGTCGTCTCCGGCACATCTGACTGGTGGTTCCGGCATGCCCAAAAGTTGATTCCGGTCTGTCCGGTAGTTGGTTCCGTCGTGCCTGGAACGTGGTTCTGGTACGTGTCAGAGGTGGTTGCGTATGCCCAACAGGTGATTCCGGAATGTCCGCCACGTGCTTCTGGCACGTCTGAGAGGTGGTTCCAACATGCCCGGCAGGTCATTTCGGAGAGTCGTCAAAGTGGTTCTGGCGTAGCCCGCAGGTGGTTCCGCCGTGCTCGGCAGGTGGTTCAGGCATGGCCGTCACGTGGTTCCAGTCTGTCCAGGACGTGTTTCCATCTTCTCCGACAGGTGGTTCTGGTACTTCTGAGAGGTGGTTCCGCCATGGCTGACAGGTGATCCCGGACTGTCCCCCAGGTGGTTCTGGCAAAGCCAGCAGTTGATATTGGCCTGTCCGGCAGGTGGTTCCAGCGAGTCGAACAGGTGGCTCCGGCGTTCTTGGCAGGTGGTTCCGGTCTGTCCGGTAGGTGTTTCCGGCGTGTCTGGCACGTGATTCCGGCACGTCTGAGAGGTGGTTCCGGCATGCGCGGCAGGTGATTCCGTAGTGTCCGCCAGTTGGTTCTGGCATACCCGGCAGGTGATTTCTGCGTGTCCGGCAGGTGGTTCTGGCGAGTCGAGCAGGTGGTTCCGGCGTGCTCGGCTGGTGCTTCCGGGGTCATTGGCACGGGGTTCTGGCATGTCTGAGAGGTGGTTCCTGCATGCCCGGCAAGTGATTCCGGAGTGTTCGCCAAGTGGTTCTGGCATAGTCGGCAGGTGATTTTGGCATGTCCGGCAGGGGGTTCAGGCGAGTTGAGCAGGTGGTTCCAACGTGCTTGGCAGGTGCTTCCGGCGTCTCCGGCAGGTGTTTCTGGCACATCTGACAGGTGGTTCCGGTATTCCCGAAAGGTGATTCCGGTCTGTCCTGTAGGTGGTTCCAGCCTGCACGGCATGTGGTTCTGGTACGTCTCAGAGGTGGTTGCGCATGCCCAACAGGTGATTCCGGACTGTCCGCCACATGGTTCTGGCACGTCTGAGAGGTGGTTCCGGCATGCCCGGCAGGTCATCCCAGAGAGTCCTCCAAGTGGTTCTGGCATAACACGCAGGTGATTTTGGCGTGTCTGGCAGTTTGTTCCGTTGTGCTTGGCAGGTGGTTCAGGCTTGGCCGGCAAGTGGTTCCAGACTGTCCAGGACGTGTTTCCAGCTTCTCCGGCAGGTGGTTCTGGTACGACTGAGAGGTGGTTCCGCCATGGCTTTCAGGTGATTCCGGACCGTCCCCCAGGTGGTTCTGGCATAGCCAGCAGTTGATATTGGCCTGTCCGGCAGGTGGTTCCAGCGAGTCGAACAGGTGGCTCCGGCGTGCTCGGCAGGTGGTTCCGGTCTGTCCGGTAGGTGATTCCGGCGTGTCCGGCACGTGCTTCCGGCACGTCTGAGAGGTGGTTCCGGCATGCGCGGCAGGTGATTTCGGAGTGTCCGCCAGGTGGTTCTGGCGTACCCGGCAGGTGATTTTGGCGTGTCCGGCAGGTGTTTCTGGCTAGTCGACCAGGTGGCTCCGGCATGCTCGGCAGGTGCTTCCGGCGTCTCCGGCACGTGGTTCTGGTGTGTCTGAGAGCTGGTTCCGGCATGTCTGGCAGATGATTCCGGAGTGTCCGCCAAGTGGTTCTGGCATACCCGGCTGGTGATTTGGGCATGTCAGGTAGGTGGTTCCGGCGAGTCGAGCAGGTGGCTCCGGCGTGCTCGGCAGGTTGTTCAGACGGGTCTGGCAGGTGTTTTCCGTCTGTTCGGGGTGTGGTTCCAGCATCTCATGCACGTGGTTCTGGCACGTCTGAGATGTGGTTCCGGCCGGCCCGACAGGTGTTTCCACAGTGTCCGCCAAGTGGTACTGGCGTAGTTGGCAGGTGATTTTGGCATGACCGGCAGGTGGTTCCAGCAAGCCCGGCAGGTGATTCCGAAGTGTTCCCCAACTGGTTGAGGCGTAGCCGGCAGGTGATTTTGGCGTGTCCGGCAGGTGGTTCAGGCGAGTTGAGCAGGTGGTTGCGACGTGCTCGGCAGGTGCTTCCGGCGTCTCTGGCACGTGTTTCTGGCACATCTGACTGGTGGTTCCGGCATGCCCAAAAGTTGATTCCGGTCTCTCCGGTAGGTGGTTCCGGCGTGCACGGCACGTGGTTCTGGTACGTGTCAGAGGTGGTTGCGTATGCCCAACAGGTGATTCCGGACTGTCCGCCACGTGCTTCTGGCACGTCTGAGAGGTGGTTCCAACATGCCCGGCAGGTCATTTCGGAGAGTCGTCCAAGTGGTTCTGGCGTAGCCCGCAGGTGATTTTGGCGTGTCCGGCAGGTGGTTCCGCCGTGCTCGGCAGGTGGTTCAGGCATGGCCGTCACGTGGTTCCAGTCTGTCCAGGACGTGTTTCCAGCTTCTCCGGCAGATGGTTCTGGTACGTCTGAGAGGTGGTTCCGCCATGGCTGGCAGGTGATCCCGGACCGTCCCCCAGGTGGTTCTGGCATAGCCAGCAGTTGATATTGGCCTGTCCGGCAGGTGGTTCCAGCGAGTCGAACAGGAGGCTCCGGCGTTCTTGGCAGGTGGTTCCGGTCTGTCCGGTAGGTGTTTCCGGCGTGTCTGGCACGTGCTTCCGGCACGTCTGAGAGGTGGTTCCGGCATGCGCGGCAGGTGATTCCGTAGTGTCCGCCAGGTGGTTCTGGCATACCCGGCAGGTGATTTTGGCGTGTCCGGCAGGTGTTTCTGGCGAGTCGAGCAGGTGGCTCCGATATGCTCGGCACGTGCTTCCGGCGTCTCCGGTACTTGGTTCTGGTGTGTCTGAGAACTGGTTCCGGCATGTGGGGCAGATGATTCCGTAGTGTCCGCCAGGTGGTTCTGGCGTACCAAGCAGGTGATTTTGGCGTGTCCGGCAGGTGTTTCTGGCCAGTCGAGCAGGTGGCTCCGGCATGCTCGGTTGATGCTTCCGGCGTCTCTGGCACGTGGTTCTTGTGTGTCTCAGAGCTGGTTCCGGCATGTCCGGCAGATGATTCCGTAGTGTCCGCCAGGTGGTTCTGGCATACCCGGCAGGTGATTTTGGCGTGTCCGGCAGGAGTTTCTGGCGAGTCGAGCAGGTGGCTCTGGCATGCTCGGCAGGTGCTTCCGGCGTCTCCGGCACTTGGTTCTGGTGTGTCTGAGAGCTGGTTCCGGCATGTCCGGCAGATGATTCCGGAGTGTCCGCCAAGTGGTTCTGGCACACCCAGCAGGTGATTTTGGCGTGTCAGGGAGGTGGTACCGGTGAGTCGAGCAGGTGGTTCCGGCGTGCTCAGCAGGTGGTTCAGGCGGTTCTGGCAGGTGGTATCCTTCTGTTCGGGGTAGGTTCCAGCATCTCATGAACACGTTTCTGGCACGTCTGAGATGTGGTTCCAGCCGGCCCGACAGGTGTTTCCGCAGTGTCCGCCAAGCGGTTCTGGCGTTGTTGGCAGGTGATTTTGGCATGACTGGCAGGTGGTTCCAGCAAGCCTGGCAGGTGATTCCAAAGTGTTCACCAACTGGTTGTGGCGTAGCCGGCAGGTGATTTTGGCATGATCGGCAGGTGGTTCTGGCGAGTCGCGCAGGTGGTTCCGGCGTGCTCGGCTGGTGCTTCCGGGGTCATTGGCACGGGGTTCTGGCATGTCTGAGAGGTGGTTCCTGCATGCCCGGCAAGTGATTCCGGAGTGTTCGCCAAGTGGTTCTGGCATAGTTGGCAGGTGATTTTGGCATGTCCGGCAGGTGGTTCAGGCGAGTTGAGCAGGTGGTTCCAACGTGCTTGGCAGGTGCTTCCGGCGTCTCCGGCACGTGTTTCTGGCACATCTGACAGGTGGTTCCGGCATGCCCGAAAGGTGATTCCGGTCTGTCCGGTAGGTGGTTCTAGCCTGCACGGCATGTGGTTCTGGTACGTCTCAGAGGTGGTTGCGCATGCCCAACAGGTGATTCCGGACTGTCCGCCACATGGTTCTGGCACGTCTGAGAGGTGGTTCCGGCATGCCCGGCAGGTCATCCCAGAGAGTCCTCCAAGTGGTTCTGGCATAACACGCAGGTGATTTTGGCGTGTCTGGCAGGTTGTTCCGTTGTGCTTGGCAGGTGGTTCAGGCTTGGCCGGCAGGTGGTTCCAGACTGTCCAGGACGTGTTTCCAGCTTCTCCGGCAGGTGGTTCTGGTACGTCTGAGAGGTGGTTCCGCCATGGCTGGCAGGTGATCCCGGACCGTCCCCCAGGTGGTTCTGGCATAGCCAGCAGTTGATATTGGCCTGTCCGGCAGGTGGTTCCAGCGAGTCGAACAGGTGGCTCCGGCGTGCTCGGCAGGTGGTTCCGGTCTGTCCGGTAGGTGATTCCGGCGTGTCCGGCACGTGCTTCCGGCACGTCTGAGAGGTGGTTCCGGCATGCGCGACAGGTGATTTCGGAGTGTCCGCCAGGTGGTTCTGGTGTACCCGGCAGGTGATTTTGGCGTCTCCGGCAGGTGTTTCTGGCTAGTCGACCAGGTGGCTCCGGCATGCTCGGCAGGTGCTTCCGGCGTCTCCGGCACGTGGTTCTGGTGTGTCTGAGAGCTGGTTCCGGCATGTCCGGCAGATGATTCCGGAGTGTCCGCCAAGTGGTTCTGGCATACCCGGCTGGTGATTTTGGCATGTCAGGTAGGTGGTTCCGGCGAGTCGAGCAGGTGGCTCCGGCGTGCTTGGCACGTTGTTCAGACGGGTCTGGCAGGTGTTTTCCGTCTGTTCGGGGTGCGGTTCCAGCATCTCATGCACATGGTTCTGGCACGTCTGAGATGTGGTTCCGGCCGGCCCGACAGGTGTTTCCACAGTGTCCGCCAAGTGGTACTGGCGTAGTTGGCAGGTGATTTTGGCATGAGCGGCATGTGGTTCCGGCAAGCCCGGCAGGTGATTCCGAAGTGTTCCCCAACTGGTTGTGGCGTAGCCAGCAGGTGATTTCTGCGTGTCCGGCAGGTGGTTCTGGCGAGTCGAGCAGGTGGTTCCGGCGTGCTCGGCTGGTGCTTCCGGGGTCATTGGCACGTGGTTCTGGCATGTCTGAGAGGTGGTTCCTGCATGCCCGGCAGGTGATTCCGGAGTGTTCGCCAAGTGTTTCTGGCGTAGCCGGCAGGTGATTTTGCATGTCCAGCGGTCGTTCCGGCGGGTCGAGCCCTTGGTTCCGGCGTGTCCGGCAGGTGGTTTCGGTCTGTCCGGCAGGTGGTTCTGTGGTGTCCGGCACGAGGTTCAGTCTGAGAGGCTGTGCCGGCATGCCCCTCACGTGATTCCGGCTTGTCCCCGAAGTGGTGCTGGTGTAGCGGGCAGGTGATTTTGGCGTGTCCGGCAGGTGGTTCAGGCGAGTTGAGCAGGTGGTTGCGACGTGCTCGGCAGGTGCTTCCGGCGTCTCCGGCACGTGTTTCTGGCACATCTGACTGGTGGTTCCGGCATGCCCAAAAGTGGATTCCGGTCTGTCCGGTAGGTGGTTCCGGCGTGCACGGCACGTGGTTCTGGTACGTGTCAGAGGTGGTTGCGTATGCCCAACAGGTGATTCCGGACTGTCCGCCACGTGCTTCTGGCACGTCTGAGAGGTGGTTCCAACATGCCTGGCAGGTCATTTCGGAGAGTCGTCCAAGTGGTTCTGGCGTAGCCCACAGGTGATTTTGGCGTGTCCGTCAGGTGGTTCCGCCGTGCTCGGCAGGTGGTTCAGGCATGGCCGTCACGTGGTTCCAGTCTGTCCAGGCCGTGTTTCCAGCTTCTCCGGCAGGTGGTTCTGGTACGTCTGAGAGGTGGTTCCGCCATGGCTGGCAGGTGATCCCGGACTGTCCCCCAGGTGGTTCTGGCTTAGGCAGCAGTTGATATTGGCCTGTCCGGCAGCTGGTTCCAGCGAGTCGAACAGGTGGCTCCGGCGTGCTCGGCAGGTGGTTCCGGTCTGTCCGGTAGGTGATTCCGGCGTGTCCGGCACGTGCTTCCGGCACGTCTGAGAGGTGGTTCCGGCATGCGCGACAGGTGATTTCGGAGTGTCCGCCAGGTGGTTCTGGCGTACCCGGCTGGTGATTTTGGCGTGCCCGGCAGGTGTTTCTGGCGAGTCGAGCAGGTGGCTCCGGCATGCTCGGCGGGTGCTTCCGGCGTCTCCGGCACGTGGTTCTGGTGTGTCTGAGAGCTGGTTCCGGCATGTCCGGCAGATGATTCCGGAGTGTCCGCCAAGTGGTTCTGGCATACCCGGCTGGTGATTTGGGCATGTCAGGTAGGTGGTTCCGGCGAGTCGAGCAGGTGGCTCCGGCGTGCTCGGCAGGTTGTTCAGACGGGTCTGGCAGGTGTTTTCCGTCTGTTCGGGGTGCGGTTCCAGCATCTCATGCACATGGTTCTGGCACGACTGAGATGTCTTTCCGGCCGGCCCGACAGGTGTTTCCACAGTGTCCGCCAAGTGGTACTGGCGTAGTTGGCAGGTGATTTTGGCATGACTGGCAGGTGGTTCCAGCCAGCCTGGCAGGAGATTCCAAAGTGTTCCCCAACTGGTTGTGGCGTAGCCGGCAGGTGATTTTTGCGTGATCGGCAGGTGGTTCTGGCAAGTCGAGCAGGTGGTTCCGGCGTGCTCTGCTGGTGCTTCCGGGGTCATTGGCACGGGGTTCTTTCATGTCTGAGAGCTGGTTCCGGCATGTCCGGCAGATGATTCCGGAGTGTCCGCCAAGTGGTGCTGGCATACCCGGCTGGTGATTTGGGCATGTCAGGTAGGTGGTTCCGGCGAGTCGAGCAGGTGGCTCCGGCGTGCTCGGCAGGTTGTTCAGACGGGTCTGGCAGGTGTTTTCCGTCTGTTCGGGGTGTGGTTCCAGCATCTCATGCACATGGTTCTTGCACGTCTGAGATGTGTTTGCGGCCGGCCCGACAGGTGTTTCCACAGTGTCCGCCAAGTGGTACTGGCGTAGTTGGCAGGTGATTTTGGCATGACCGGCAGGTGGTTCCAGCAAGCCCGGCAGGTGATTCCGAAGTGTTCCCCAACTGGTTGTGGCGTAGCCGGCAGGTGATTTCTGCGTGTCCGGCAGGTGGTTCTGGCGAGTCGAGCAGGTGGTTCCGGCGTGCTCGGCAGATGCTTCCGGGGTCATTGGCACGTGGTTCTGGCATATCTGACAGGTGGTTCCGGCATGCCCGGCAGGTGATTCCGGAGTGTTCGCCAAGTGTTTGCGGCGTAGCCGGCAGGTGATTTTGCATGTCCAGCGGTCGTTCCG
The DNA here is from genome assembly GCF_037783145.1 of Equus przewalskii. Lineage (NCBI taxonomy): Eukaryota > Metazoa > Chordata > Mammalia > Perissodactyla > Equidae > Equus > Equus przewalskii. Next base: position 20,745 of record NW_027226741.1, read on the forward strand.
GCGGGTCGAGCCGGTGGTTCCGGCGTGTCCGGCAGGTGGTTCCGGTCTGTCCGGCAGGTGGTTCTGTGGTGTCCGGCACGAGGTTCAGTCTGAGAGGCTGTGCCGGCATGCCCCTCACGTGATTCCGGCTTGTCCCCGAAGTGGTGCTGGTGTAGCGGGCAGGTGATCTTGGCGTGTCCGGCAGGTGGTTCAGGCGAGTTGAGCAGGTGGTTGCGACGTGCTCGGCAGGTGCTTCCGGCGTCTCCGGCATGTGTTTCTGGCACATCTGACTGGTGGTTCCGGCATGCCCAAAAGTTGATTCCAGTCTGTCCGGTAGGTGGTTCCGGCGTGCACGGCACATGGTTCTGGTACGTGTCAGAGGTGGTTGCGTATGCCCAACAGGTGATTCCGGACTGTCTGCCACGTGCTTCTGGCACGTCTGAGAGGTGGTTCCAACATGCCCGGCAGGTCATTTCGGAGAGTCGTCCAAGTGGTTCTGGCGTAGCCCGCAGGTGATTTTGGCGTGTCCGGCAGGTGGTTCAGGCATGGCCGTCACGTGGTTCCAGACTGTCCAGGACGTGTTTCCAGCTTCTCCAGCAGGTGGTTCTGGTACGTCTGAGAGGTGGTTCCGCCATGGCTGGCAGGTGATCCCGGACGGTCCCCCAGGTGGTTCTGGCATAGCCAGCAGTTGATATTGGCCTGTCCGGCAGGTGATTCCAGCGAGTCGAACAGGCGGCTCCGGCGTTCATGGCAGGTGGTTCCGGTCTGTCCGGTAGGTGTTTCCGGCGTGTCCGGCACGTGCTTCCGGCACGTCTGAGAGGTGGTTCCGGCATGCGCGGCAGGTGATTCCGTAGTGTCCGCCAGGTGGTTCTGGCATACCCGGCAGGTGATTTTGGCGTGTCCGGCAGGTGTTTCTGGCGAGTCGAGCAGGTGGTTCCGGCGTGCTCGGCAGGTGCTTCCGGCGTCTCCGGCACGTGGTTCTGGTGTGTCTGAGAGCTGGTTCCGGCATGTCCGGCAGATGATTCCGGAGTGTCCGCCAAGTGGTTCTGGCATACCCAGCAGGTGATTTTGGCGTGTCAGGGAGGTGGTACCGGTGAGTCGAGCAGGTGGTTCCGGCGTGCTCAGCAGGTGGTTCAGGCGGTTCTGGCAGGTGGTATCCGTCTGTTCGGGGTGTGGTTCCCGCATCTCATGAACACGTTTCTGGCACGTCTGAGATGTGGTTCCAGCCGGCCCGACAGGTGTTTCCGCAGTGTCCGCCAAGCGGTTCTGGCGCAGTTGGCAGGTGATTTTGGCATGACTGGCAGGTGGTTCCAGCAAGCCTGGCAGGTGATTCCAAAGTGTTCACCAACTGGTTGTGGCGTAGCCGGCAGGTGATTTTTGCGTGATCGGCAGGTGGTTCTGGCGAGTCGAGCAGGTGGTTCCGGCGTGCTCGGCTGGTGCTTCCGAAGTCATTGGTGCGGGGTTCTGGCATGTCTGAGAGGTGGTTCCTGCATGCCCGGCAAGTGATTCCGGAGTGTTCGCCAAGTGGTTCTGGCATAGTCGGCAGGTGATTTTGGCATGTCCGGCAGGTGGTTCAGGCGAGTTGAGCAGGTGGTTCCAACGTGCTTGGCAGGTGCTACCTGCGTCTCCGGCAAGTGTTTCTGGCACATCTGACAGGTGGTTCCGGCATGCCCGAAAGGTGATTCCGGTCTGTCCGGTAAGTGGTTCCAGCCTGCACGGCATGTGGTTCTGGTACGTCTCAGAGGTGGTTGCGCATGCCCAACAGGTGATTCCGGACTGTCCGCCACATGGTTCTGGCACGTCTGAGAGGTGGTTCCGGCATGCCCGGCAGGTCATCCCAGAGAGTCCTCCAAGTGGTTCTGGCATAACACGCAGGTGATTTTGGCGTGTCTGGCAGGTTGTTCCGTTGTGCTTGGCAGGCGGTTCAGGCTTGGCCGGCAGGTGGTTCCAGACTTTCCAGGACGTGTTTCCAGCTTCTCCGGCAGCTGGTTCTGGTACGTCTGAGAGGTGGTTCCGCCATGGCTGGCAGGCGATTCCGGACCGTCCCACAGGTGGTTCTGGCATAGCCAGAAGTTCATATTGGCCTGTCCGGCAGGTGGTTCCAGCGAGTCAAACAGGTGGCTCCGGCGTGCTCGGCAGGTGGTTCCGGTCTGTCCGGTAGGTGATTCCGGCGTGTCCGGCACGTGCTTCCGGCACGTCTGAGAGGTGGTTCCGGCATGCGCGACAGGTGATTTCGGAGTTTCCGCCAGGTGGTTCTGGCGTACCCGGCAGGTGATTTTGGCGTGTCCGGCAGGTGTTTCTGGCGAGTCGAGCAGGTGGCTCCGGCATGCTCAGCAGGTGCTTCCGGCGTCTCCGGCACGTGGTTCTGGTGTGTCTGAGAGCTGGTTCCGGCATGTCCGGCAGATGATTCCGGAGTGTCCGCCAAGTGGTTCTGGCATACCCAGCAGGTGATTTTGGCGTGTCAGGGAGGTGGTACCGGTGAGTCGAGCAGGTGGTTCCGGCGTGCTCAGCAGGTGGTTCAGGCGGTTCTGGCAGGTGGTATCCGTCTGTTCGGGGTGTGGTTCCAGCATCTCATGAACACGTTTCTGGCACGTCTGAGATGTGGTTCCAGCCGGCCCGACAGGTGTTTCCGCAGTGTCCGCCAAGCGGTTCTGGCGTAGTTGGCAGGTGATTTTGGCATGACCGGCAGGTGGTTCCAGCAAGCCTGGCAGGTGATTCCAAAGTGTTCCCCAACTGGTTGTGGCGTAGCCGGCAGGTGATTTTTGCGTGATCGGCAGGTGGTTCTGGCGAGTCGAGCAGGTGGTTCCGGCGTGCTTGGCTGGTGCTTCCGGGGTCATTGGCACGTGGTTCTGGCATATCTGAGAGGTGGTTCCGGCATGCCCGGCAGGTGATTCCGGAGTGTTCGCCAAGTGTTTCCGGCGTAGCCGACAGGTGATTTTGCATGTCCAGCGGTCGTTCCGGCGGGTCGAGCCGGTGGTTCCGGCGTGTCCGGCAGGTGGTTCCGGACTGTCCGGCAGGTGGTTCTGTGGTGTCCGGCACGAGGTTCAGTCTGAGAGGCTGTGCCGGCATGCCCCTCACGTGATTCCGGCTTGTCCCCGAAGTGGTGCTGGTGTAGCGGGCAGGTGATTTTGGCGTGTCCGGCAGGTGGTTCAGGCGAGTTGAGCAGGTGGTTGCGACGTGCTCGGCAGGTGCTTCCGGAGTCATTGGCACGGGGTTCTGGCATGTCTGAGAGGTGGTTCCTGCATGCCCGGCAATTGATTCCGGAGTGTTCGCCAAGTGGTTCTGGCATAGTCGGCAGGTGATTTTGGCAAGTCCGGCAGGTGGTTCAGGCGAGTTGAGCAGGTGGTTCCAACGTGCTTGGCAGGTGCTTCCGGCGTCTCCGGCACGTGTTTCTGGCACATCTGACAGGTGGTTCTGGCATGCCCGAAAGGTGATTCCGGTCTGTCCGGTAGGTGGTTCCAGCCTGCACGGCATGTGGTTCTGGTACGTCTCAGAGGTGGTTGCGCATGCCCAACAGGTGATTCCGGACTGTCCGCCACATGGTTCTGGCACGTCTGAGAGGTGGTTCCGGCATGCCAGGCAGGTCATCCCAGAGAGTCCTCCAAGTGGTTCTGGCATAACACGCAGGTGATTTTGGCGTGTCTGGCAGGTTGTTCCGTTGTGCTTGGCAGGCGGTTCAGGCTTGGACGGCAGGTGGTTCCAGACTTTCCAGGAGGTGTTTCCAGCTTCTCCGGCAGCTGGTTCTGGTACGTCTGAGAGGTGGTTCCGCCATGGCTGGCAGGTGATTCCGGACCATGCCCCAGGTGGTTCTGGCATAGCCAGCAGTTGATATTGGCCTGTCCGGGAGGTGGTTCCAGCGAGTCGAACAGGTGGCTCCGGCGTGCTCGGCAGGTGGTTCCGGTATGTCCGGTAGATGATTCCGGCGTGTCCGGCACGTGCTTCCGGCACGTCTGAGAGGTGGTTCCGGCATGCGCGACAGGTGATTTCGGAGTGTCCGCCAGGTGGTTCTGGCGTACCCGGCAGGTGATTTTGGCGTGCCCGGCAGGTGTTTCTGGCGAGTCGAGCAGGTGGCTCCGGCATGCTCGGCAGGTGCTTCCGGCGTCTCCGGCACGTGGTTCTGGTGTGTCTGAGAGCTGGTTCCGGCATGTCCGGCAGATGATTCCGGAGTGTCCGCCAAGTGGTTCTGGCACACCGGGCTGGTGATTTGGGCATGTCAGGTAGGTGGTTCCGGCGAGTCGAGCAGGTGGCTCCGGCGTGCTCGGCAGGTTGTTCAGACGTGTCTGGCAGGTGTTTTCCGTCTGTTCGGGGTGCGGTTCCAGCATCTCATGCACATGGTTCTGGCACGTCTGAGATGTGGTTCCGGCCGGCCCGACAGGTGTTTCCACAGTGTCCGCCAAGTGGTACTGGCGTAGTAGGCAGGTGATTTTGGCATGACCGGCAGGTGGTTCCAGCAAGCCCGGCAGGTGATTAGGAAGTGTTCCCCAACTGGTTGTGGCGTAGCCGGCAGGTGATTTCTGCGTGTCCGGCAGGTGGTTCTGGCAAGTCGAGCAGGTGGTTCCGGCATGCTCGGCAGGTGCTTCCGGGGTCATTGGCACGTGGTTCTGGCATATCTGAGAGGTGGTTCCTGCATGCCCGGCAAGTGATTCCGGAGTGTTCGCCAAGTGTTTCCGGCGTAGCCGGCAGGTGATTTTGCATGTCCAGCGGTCATTCCGGCGGGTCGAGCCGGTGGTTCCGGCGTGTCCGGCAGGTGGTTCCGGTCTGTCCGGCAGGTGGTTCTGTGGTGTCCGGCACGAGGTTCAGTCTGAGAGGCTGTGCTGGCATGCCCCTCACGTGATTCCGTCTTGTCCCCGAAGTGGTGCTGGTGTAGCGGGCAGGTGATTTTGGCGTGTCCGGCAGGTGGTTCAGGCGAGTTGAGCAGGTGGTTGCGACGTGCTCGGCAGGTGCTTCCGGCGTCTCCGGCACGTGTTTCTGGCACATCTGACTGGTGGTTCCGGCATGCCCAAAAGTTGATTCCGGTCTGTCCGGTAGGTGGTTCCGGCGTGCACGGCACGTGGTTCTGGTACGTGTCAGAGGTGGTTGCGTATGCCCAACAGGTGATTCCGGACTGTCCGCCACGTGCTTCTGGCACGTCTGAGAGGTGGTTCCAACATGCCCGGCAGGTCATTTCGGAGAGTCGTCCAAGTGGTTCTGGCGTAGCCCGCAGGTGATTTTGGCGTGTCCGGCAGGTTGTTCAGGCATGGCCGTCACGTGGTTCCAGACTGTCCAGGACGTCTTTCCAGCTTCTCCGGCAGGTGGTTCTGGTACGTCTGAGAGGTGGTTCCGCCATGGCTGGCAGGTGATCCCGGACTGTCCCCCAGGTGGTTCTGGCATAGCCAGCAGTTGATATTGGCCTGTCCGGCAGGTGATTCCAGCGAGTCGAACAGCCGGCTCCGGCGTTCTTGGCAGGTGGTTCCGGTCTGTCCGGTAGGTGTTTCCGGCATGTCCGGCGCGTGCTTCCGGCACGTCTGAGAGGTGGTTCCGGCATGCGCGGCAGGTGATTCCGTAGTGTCCGCCATGTGGTTCTGGCATACCCGGCAGGTGATTTTGGCGTGTCCGGCAGGTGTTTCTGGCGAGTCGAGCAGGTGGCTCCGGCATGCTCGGCAGGTGCTTCCGGCGTCTCCGGCACGTGGTTCTGGTGTGTCTGAGAGCTGGTTCCGGCATGTCCGGCAGATGATTCCGGAGTGTCCGCCAAGTGGTTCTGGCATACCCAGCCGGTGATTTTGGCGTGTCAGGGAGGTGGTACCGGTGAGTCGAGCAGGTGGTTCCGGCGTGCTCAGCAGGTGGTTCAGGCGGTTCTGGCAGGTGGTATCCGTCTGTTCGGGGTGTGGTTCCAGCATCTCATGAACACGTTTCTGGCACGTCTGAGATGTGGTTCCAGCCGGCCCGACAGGTGTTTCCGCAGTGTCCGCCAAGCGGTTCTGGCGTAGTTGGCAGGTGATTTTGGCATGACTGGCAGGTGGTTCCAGCAAGCCTGGCAGGTGATTCCAAAGTGTTCACCAACTGGTTGTGGCGTAGCCGGCAGGTGATTTTTGCGTGATCGGCAGGTGGTTCTGGCGAGTCGAGCAGGTGGTTCCGGCGTGCTCGGCTGGAGCTTCCGGGGTCATTGGTGCGGGGTTCTGGCATGTCTGAGAGGTGGTTCCTGCATGCCCGGCAAGTGATTCCGGAGTGTTCGCCAAGTGTTTCCGGTGTAGCCGGCAGGTGATTTTGCATGTCCAGCGGTCGTTCCGGCGGGTCGAGCCGGTGGTTCCGGCGTGTCCGGCAGGTGGTTCCGGTCTGTCCGGCAGGTGGTTCTGTGGTGTCCGGCACGAGGTTCAGTCTGAGAGGCTGTGCTGGCATGCCCCTCACGTGATTCCGTCTTGTCCCCGAAGTGGTGCTGGTGTAGCGGGCAGGTGATTTTGGCGTGTCCGGCAGGTGGTTCAGGCGAGTTGAGCAGGTGGTTGCGACGTGCTCGGCAGGTGCTTCCGGCGTCTCCGGCACGTGTTTCTGGCACATCTGACTGGTGGTTCCGGCATGCCCAAAAGTTGATTCCGGTCTGTCCGGTAGGTGGTTCCGGCGCGCACGGCACGTGGTTCTGGTACGTGTCAGAGGTGGTTGCGTATGCCCAACAGGTGATTCCGGACTGTCCGCCACGTGCTTCTGGCACGTCTGAGAGGTGGTTCCAACATGCCCGGCAGGTCATTTCGGAGAGTCGTCCAAGTGGTTCTGGCGTAGCCCGCAGGTGATTTTGGCGTGTCCGGCAGGTGGTTCCGCCGTGCTCGGTAGGTGGTTCAGGCATGGCCGTCACGTGGTTCCAGTCTGTCCAGGACGTGTTTCCAGCTTCTCCGGCAGGTGGTTCTGGTACGTCTGAGAGCTGGTTCCGCCATCGCTGGCAGGCGATTCCGGACCGTCCCCCAGGTGGTTCTGGCATAGCCAGCAGTTGATATTGGCCTGTCCGGCAGGTGGTTCCAGCGAGTCGAACAGGTGGCTCCGGCGTGCTCGGCAGGTGGTTCCGGGCTGTCCGGAAGGTGATTCCGGCGTGTCCGGCACGTGCTTCCGGCACGTCTGAGAGGTGGTTCCGGCATGCGCGACAGGTGATTTCGGAGTGTCAGCCAGGTGGTTCTGGCGTACCCGGCAGGTGATTTTGGCGTGTCCGGCAGGTGTTTCTGGCGAGTCGAGCAGGTGGCTCCGGCATGCTCGGCAGGTGCTTCCGGCGTCTCCGGCACGTGGTTCTGGTGTGTCTGAGAGCTGGTTCCGGCATGTCCGGCAGATGATTCCGGAGTGTCCGCCAAGTGGTTCTGGCATACCCAGCAGGTGATTTTGGCGTGTCAGGGAGGTGGTACCGGTGAGTCGAGCAGGTGGTTCCGGCGTGCTCAGCAGGTGGTTCAGGCGGTTCTGGCAGGTGGTATCCGTCTGTTCGGGGTGTGGTTCCAGCATCTCATGAACACGTTTCTGGCACGTCTGAGATGTGGTTCCAGCCGGCCCGACAGGTGTTTCCGCAGTGTCCGCCAAGCGGTTCTGGCGTAGTTGGCAGGTGATTTTGGCATGACCGGCAGGTGGTTCCAGCAAGCCTGGCAGGTGATTCCAAAGTGTTCCCCAACTGGTTGTGGCGTAGCCGGCAGGTGATTTTTGCGTGATCGGCAGGTGGTTCTGGCGAGTCGAGCAGGTGGTTCCGGCGTGCTTGGCTGGTGCTTCCGGGGTCATTGGCACGTGGTTCTGGCATATCTGAGAGGTGGTTCCGGCATGCCCGGCAGGTGATTCCGGAGTGTTCGCCAAGTGTTTGCGGCGTAGCCGACAGGTGATTTTGCATGTCCAGCGGTCGTTCCGGCGGGTCGAGCCGGTGGTTCCGGCGTGTCCGGCAGGTGGTTCCGGACTGTCCGGCAGGTGGTTCTGTGGTGTCCGGCACGAGGTTCAGTCTGAGAGGCTGTGCCGGCATGCCCCTCACGTGATTCCGGCTTGTCCCCGAAGTGGTGCTGGTGTAGCGGGCAGGTGATTTTGGCGTGTCCGGCAGGTGGTTCAGGCGAGTTGAGCAGGTGGTTGCGACGTGCTCGGCAGGTGCTTCCGGAGTCATTGGCACGGGGTTCTGGCATGTCTGAGAGGTGGTTCCTGCATGCCCGGCAATTGATTCCGGAGTGTTCGCCAAGTGGTTCTGGCATAGTCGGCAGGTGATTTTGGCAAGTCCGGCAGGTGGTTCAGGCGAGTTGAGCAGGTGGTTCCAACGTGCTTGGCAGGTGCTTCCGGCGTCTCCGGCACGTGTTTCTGGCACATCTGACAGGTGGTTCTGGCTTGCCCGAAAGGTGATTCCGGTCTGTCCGGTAGGTGGTTCCAGCCTGCACGGCATGTGGTTCTGGTACGTCTCAGAGGTGGTTGCGCATGCCCAACAGGTGATTCCGGACTGTCCGCCACATGGTTCTGGCACGTCTGAGAGGTGGTTCCGGCATGCCAGGCAGGTCATCCCAGAGAGTCCTTCAAGTGGTTCTGGCATAACACGCAGGTGATTTTGGCGTGTCTGGCAGGTTGTTCCGTTGTGCTTGGCAGGCGGTTCAGGCTTGGACGGCAGGTGGTTCCAGACTTTCCAGGAGGTGTTTCCAGCTTCTCCGGCAGCTGGTTCTGGTACGTCTGAGAGGTGGTTCCGCCATGGCTGGCAGGTGATTCCGGACCATGCCCCAGGTGGTTCTGGCATAGCCAGCAGTTGATATTGGCCTGTCCGGGAGGTGGTTCCAGCGAGTCGAACAGGTGGCTCCGGCGTGCTCGGCAGGTGGTTCCGGTATGTCCGGTAGATGATTCCGGCGTGTCCGGCACGTGCTTCCGGCACGTCTGAGAGGTGGTTCCGGCATGCGCGACAGGTGATTTCGGAGTGTCCGCCAGGTGGTTCTGGCGTACCCGGCAGGTGATTTTGGCGTGCCCGGCAGGTGTTTCTGGTGAGTCGAGCAGGTGGCTCCGGCATGCTCGGCAGGTGCTTCCGGCGTCTCCGGCACGTGGTTCTGGTGTGTCTGAGAGCTGGTTCCGGCATGTCCGGCAGATGATTCCGGAGTGTCCGCCAAGTGGTTCTGGCACACCGGGCTGGTGATTTGGGCATGTCAGGTAGGTGGTTCCGGCGAGTCGAGCAGGTGGCTCCGGCGTGCTCGGCAGGTTGTTCAGACGTGTCTGGCAGGTGTTTTCCGTCTGTTCGGGGTGCGGTTCCAGCATCTCATGCACATGGTTCTGGCACGTCTGAGATGTGGTTCCGGCCGGCCCGACAGGTGTTTCCACAGTGTCCGCCAAGTGGTACTGGCGTAGTAGGCAGGTGATTTTGGCATGACCGGCAGGTGGTTCCAGCAAGCCCGGCAGGTGATTAGGAAGTGTTCCCCAACTGGTTGTGGCGTAGCCGGCAGGTGATTTCTGCGTGTCCGGCAGGTGGTTCTGGCAAGTCGAGCAGGTGGTTCCGGCATGCTCGGCAGGTGCTTCCGGGGTCATTGGCACGTGGTTCTGGCATATCTGAGAGGTGGTTCCTGCATGCCCGGCAAGTGATTCCGGAGTGTTCGCCAAGTGTTTCCGGCGTAGCCGGCAGGTGATTTTGCATGTCCAGCGGTCATTCCGGCGGGTCGAGCCGGTGGTTCCGGCGTGTCCGGCAGGTGGTTCCGGTCTGTCCGGCAGGTGGTTCTGTGGTGTCCGGCACGAGGTTCAGTCTGAGAGGCTGTGCTGGCATGCCCCTCACGTGATTCCGTCTTGTCCCCGAAGTGGTGCTGGTGTAGCGGGCAGGTGATTTTGGCGTGTCCGGCAGGTGGTTCAGGCGAGTTGAGCAGGTGGTTGCGACGTGCTCGGCAGGTGCTTCCGGCGTCTCCGGCACGTGTTTCTGGCACATCTGACTGGTGGTTCCGGCATGCCCAAAAGTTGATTCCGGTCTGTCCGGTAGGTGGTTCCGGCGTGCACGGCACGTGGTTCTGGTACGTGTCAGAGGTGGTTGCGTATGCCCAACAGGTGATTCCGGACTGTCCGCCACGTGCTTCTGGCACGTCTGAGAGGTGGTTCCAACATGCCCGGCAGGTCATTTCGGAGAGTCGTCCAAGTGGTTCTGGCGTAGCCCGCAGGTGATTTTGGCGTGTCCGGCAGGTTGTTCAGGCATGGCCGTCACGTGGTTCCAGACTGTCCAGGACGTCTTTCCAGCTTCTCCGGCAGGTGGTTCTGGTACGTCTGAGAGGTGGTTCCGCCATGGCTGGCAGGTGATCCCGGACTGTCCCCCAGGTGGTTCTGGCATAGCCAGCAGTTGATATTGGCCTGTCCGGCAGGTGATTCCAGCGAGTCGAACAGCCGGCTCCGGCGTTCTTGGCAGGTGGTTCCGGTCTGTCCGGTAGGTGTTTCCGGCATGTCCGGCGCGTGCTTCCGGCACGTCTGAGAGGTGGTTCCGGCATGCGCGGCAGGTGATTCCGTAGTGTCCGCCATGTGGTTCTGGCATACCCGGCAGGTGATTTTGGCGTGTCCGGCAGGTGTTTCTGGCGAGTCGAGCAGGTGGCTCCGGCATGCTCGGCAGGTGCTTCCGGCGTCTCCGGCACGTGGTTCTGGTGTGTCTGAGAGCTGGTTCCGGCATGTCCGGCAGATGATTCCGGAGTGTCCGCCAAGTGGTTCTGGCATACCCAGCCGGTGATTTTGGCGTGTCAGGGAGGTGGTACCGGTGAGTCGAGCAGGTGGTTCCGGCGTGCTCAGCAGGTGGTTCAGGCGGTTCTGGCAGGTGGTATCCGTCTGTTCGGGGTGTGGTTCCAGCATCTCATGAACACGTTTCTGGCACGTCTGAGATGTGGTTCCAGCCGGCCCGACAGGTGTTTCCGCAGTGTCCGCCAAGCGGTTCTGGCGTAGTTGGCAGGTGATTTTGGCATGACTGGCAGGTGGTTCCAGCAAGCCTGGCAGGTGATTCCAAAGTGTTCACCAACTGGTTGTGGCGTAGCCGGCAGGTGATTTTTGCGTGATCGGCAGGTGGTTCTGGCGAGTCGAGCAGGTGGTTCCGGCGTGCTCGGCTGGAGCTTCCGGGGTCATTGGTGCGGGGTTCTGGCATGTCTGAGAGGTGGTTCCTGCATGCCCGGCAAGTGATTCCGGAGTGTTCGCCAAGTGTTTCCGGTGTAGCCGGCAGGTGATTTTGCATGTCCAGCGGTCGTTCCGGCGGGTCGAGCCGGTGGTTCCGGCGTGTCCGGCAGGTGGTTCCGGTCTGTCCGGCAGGTGGTTCTGTGGTGTCCGGCACGAGGTTCAGTCTGAGAGGCTGTGCTGGCATGCCCCTCACGTGATTCCGTCTTGTCCCCGAAGTGGTGCTGGTGTAGCGGGCAGGTGATTTTGGCGTGTCCGGCAGGTGGTTCAGGCGAGTTGAGCAGGTGGTTGCGACGTGCTCGGCAGGTGCTTCCGGCGTCTCCGGCACGTGTTTCTGGCACATCTGACTGGTGGTTCCGGCATGCCCAAAAGTTGATTCCGGTCTGTCCGGTAGGTGGTTCCGGCGCGCACGGCACGTGGTTCTGGTACGTGTCAGAGGTGGTTGCGTATGCCCAACAGGTGATTCCGGACTGTCCGCCACGTGCTTCTGGCACGTCTGAGAGGTGGTTCCAACATGCCCGGCAGGTCATTTCGGAGAGTCGTCCAAGTGGTTCTGGCGTAGCCCGCAGGTGATTTTGGCGTGTCCGGCAGGTGGTTCCGCCGTGCTCGGTAGGTGGTTCAGGCATGGCCGTCACGTGGTTCCAGTCTGTCCAGGACGTGTTTCCAGCTTCTCCGGCAGGTGGTTCTGGTACGTCTGAGAGCTGGTTCCGCCATCGCTGGCAGGCGATTCCGGACCGTCCCCCAGGTGGTTCTGGCATAGCCAGCAGTTGATATTGGCCTGTCCGGCAGGTGGTTCCAGCGAGTCGAACAGGTGGCTCCGGCGTGCTCGGCAGGTGGTTCCGGGCTGTCCGGAAGGTGATTCCGGCGTGTCCGGCACGTGCTTCCGGCACGTCTGAGAGGTGGTTCCGGCATGCGCGACAGGTGATTTCGGAGTGTCAGCCAGGTGGTTCTGGCGTACCCGGCAGGTGATATTGGCGTGTCCGGCAGGTGTTTCTGGCGAGTCGAGCAGGTGGCTCCGGCATGCTCGGCAGGTGCTTCCGGCGTCTCCGGCACGTGGTTCTTGTGTGTCTGAGAGCTGGTTCCGGCATGTCCGGCAGATGATTCCGGAGTGTCCGCCAAGTGGTTCTGGCATACCCAGCCGGTGATTTTGGCGTGTCAGGGAGGTGGTACCGGTGAGTCGAGCAGGTGGTTCCGGCGTGCTCAGCAGGTGGTTCAGGCGGTTCTGGCAGGTGGTATCCGTCTGTTCGGGGTGTGGTTCCAGCATCTCATGAACACGTTTCTGGCACGTCTGAGATGTGGTTCCAGCCGGCCCGACAGGTGTTTCCGCAGTGTCCGCCAAGCGGTTCTGGGGCAGTTGGCAGGTGATTTTGGCATGACTGGCAGGTGGTTCCAGCAAGCCTGGCAGGTGATTCCAAAGTGTTCACCAACTGGTTGTGGCGTAGCCGGCAGGTGATTTTTGCGTGATTGGCAGGTGGTTCTGGCGAGTGCAGCAGGAGGTTCCGGCGTGCTCGGCTGGAGCTTCCGGGGTCATTGGTACGGGGTTCTGGCATGTCTGAGAGTTGGTTCCTGCATGCCCGGCAAGTGATTCCGGAGTGTTCGCCAAGTGGTTCTGGCATAGTCGGCAGGTGATTTTGGCAAGTCCGGCAGGTGGTTCAGGTGAGTTGAGCAGGTGGTTCCAACGTGCTTGGCAGGTGCTTCCGGCGTCTCCGGCACGTGTTTCTGGCACATCTGACAGGTGGTTCTGGCATGCCCGAAAGGTGATTCCGGTCTCTCCGGTAGGTGGTTCCAGCCTGCACGGCATGTGGTTCTGGTACGTCTCAGAGGTGGTTGCGCATGCCCAACAGGTGATTCCGGACTGTCCGCCACATGGTTCTGGCACGTCTGAGAGGTGGTTCCGGCATGCCCGGCAGGTCATCCCAGAGAGTCCTTCAAGTGGTTCTGGCATAACACGTAGGTGATTTTGGCATGTCTGGCAGGTTGTTCCGTTGTGCTTGGCAGGCGGTTCAGGCTTGGACGGCAGGTGGTTCCAGACTTTCCAGGAGGTGTTTCCACCTTCTCCGGCAGCTGGTTCTGGTACGTCTGAGAGGTGGTTCCGCCATGGCTGGCAGGTGATTCCGGACCATGCCCCAGGTGGTTCTGGCATAGCCAGCAGTTGATATTGGCCTGTCCGGCAGGTGGTTCCAGCGAGTCGAACAGGTGGCTCCGGCGTGCTCGGCAGGTGGTTCCGGTCTGTCCGGTAGATGATTCCGGCGTGTCCGGCACGTGCTTCCGGCACATCTGAGAGGTGGTTCCGGCATGCGCGACAGGTGATTTCGGAGTGTCCGCCAGGTGGTTCTGGCGTACCCGGCAGGTGATTTTGGCGTGCCCGGCAGGTGTTTCTGGCGAGTCGAGCAGGTGGCTCCGGCATGCTCGGCAGGTGCTTCCGGCGTCTCCGGCACGTGGTTCTGGTGTGTCTGAGAGCTGGTTCCGGCATGTCCGGCAGATGATTCCGGAGTGTCCGCCAAGTGGTTCTGGCATACCCGGCTGGTGATTTGGGCATGTCAGGCAGGTGGTTCCGGCGAGTCGAGCAGGTGGCTCCGGCGTGCTCTGCAGGTTGTTCAGACGGGTCTGGCAGGTGTTTTCCGTCTGTTAGGGGTGTGGTTCCAGCATCTCATGCACATGGTTCTGGCACGTCTGAGATGTGGTTCCGGCCGGCCCGACAGGTGTTTCCACAGTGTCCGCCAAGTGGTACTGGCGTAGTAGGCAGGTGATTTTGGCATGACCGGCAGGTGGTTCCAGCAAGCCCGGCAGGTGATTCCGAAGTGTTCCCCAACTGGTTGTGGCGTAGCCGCCAGGTGATTTCTGCGTGTCCGGCAGGTGGTTCTGGCGAGTCGAGCAGGTGGTTCCGGCGTGCTCGGCAGGTGCTTCCGGGGTCATTGGCACGTGGTTCAGGCATATCTGAGAGGTGGTTCCGGCATGCCCGGCAGGTGATTCCGGAGTGTTCGCCAAGTGTTTCCGGCGTAGCCGGCAGTTGATTTTGCATGTCCAGCGGTCGTTCCGGCGGGTCGAGCCGGTGGTTCCGGCGTGTCCGGCAGGTGGTTCCGGTCTGTCCGGCAGGTGGTTCTGTGGTGTCCGGTACGAGGTTCAGTCTGAGAGGCTGTGCCGGCATGCCCCTCACGTGATTCCGGCTTGTCCCCGAAGTGGTGCTGGTGTAGCGGGCAGGTGATCTTGGCGTGTCCGGCAGGTGGTTCAGGCGAGTTGAGCAGGTGGTTGCGACGTGCTCGGCAGGTGCTTCCGGCGTCTCCGGCACGTGTTTCTGGCACATCTGACTGGTGGTTCCGGCATGCCCAAAAGTGGATTCCGGTCTGTCCGGTAGGTGGTTCCGGCGTGCACGGCACGTGGTTCTGGTACGTGTCAGAGGTGGTTGCGTATGCCCAACAGGTGATTCCGGACTGTCCGCCACGTGCTTCTGGCACGTCTGAGAGGTGGTTCCAACATGCCCGGCAGGTCATTTCGGAGAGTCGTCCAAGTGGATCTGGCGTAGCCC
>NW_027226742.1:0-12297 GCF_037783145.1 Equus przewalskii
CAGAGGTGGTTGCGTATGCCCAACAGGTGATTCCGGACTGTCCGCCACGTGCTTCTGGCACGTCTGAGAGGTGGTTCCAACATGCCCGGCAGGTCATTTCGGAGAGTCGTCCAAGTGGTTCTGGCGTAGCCCGCAGGTGATTTTGGCGTGTCCGGCAGGTGGTTCCGCCGTGCTCGGCAGGTGGTTCAGGCATGGCCGTCACGTGGTTCCAGTCTGTCCAGGACGTGTTTCCAGCTTCTCCGGCAGGTGGTTCTGGTACGTCTGAGAGGTGGTTCCGCCATGGGTGGCAGGTGATCCCGGACTGTCCCCCAGGTGGTTCCGGCATAGCCAGCAGTTGATATTGGCCTGTCCGGCAGGTGGTTCCAGCGAGTCGAACAGGTGGCTCCGGCGTTCTTGGCAGGTGGTTCCGGTCTGTCCGGTAGGTGTTTCCGGCGTGTCTGGCACGTGCTTCCGGCACGTCTGAGAAGTGGTTCCGGCATGCGCGGCAGGTGATTCCGTAGTGTCCAGGTGGTTCTGGCATACCCGGCAGGTGATTTTGGCGTGTCCGGCAGGTGTTTCTGGCGAGTCGAGCAGGTGGCTCCGGCATGCTCGGCAGGTGCTTCTGGCGTCTCCGGCACTTGGTTCTGGTGTGTCTGAGAGCTGGTTCCGGCATGTCCGGCAGATGATTCCGGAGTGTCCGCCAAGTGGTTCTGGCATACCCAGCAGGTGATTTTGGCGTGTCAGGGAGGTGGTACCGGTGAGTCGAGCAGGTGGTTCCGGCGTGCTCAGCAGGTGGTTCAGGCGGTTCTGGCAGGTGGTATCCGTCTGTTCGGGGTGTGGTTCCAGCATCTCATGAACACGTTTCTTGCACGTCTGAAATGTGGTTCCAGCCGGCCCGACAGGTGTTTCCGCAGTGTCCGCCAAGTGGTTCTGGCGTAGTTGGCAGGTGATTCTGGCATGACTGGCAGGTGGTTCCAGCAAGCCTGGCAGGTGATTCCAAAGTGTTCACCAACTGGTTGTGGCGTAGCCGGCAGGTGATTTTTGCGTGATCGGCTGGTGGTTCTGGCGAGTGGAGCAGGTGGTTCCGGCGTGCTCGGCTGGTGCTTCCGGGGTCATTGGCACGGGGTTCTGGCATGTCTGAGAGGTGGTTCCTGCATGCCCGGCAAGTGATTCCGGAGTGTTCGCCAAGTGGTTCTGGCATAGTCGGCAGGTGATTTTGGCATGTCCGGCAGGTGGTTCAGGCGAGTTGAGCAGGTGGTTCCAACGTGCTTGGCAGGTGCTTCCGGCGTCTCCGTCACGTGTTTCTGGCACATCTGACAGGTGGTTCCGGCATGCCCGAAAGGTGATTCCGGTCTGTCCGGTAGGTGGTTCCAGCCTGCACGGCATGTGGTTCTGGTACGTCTCAGAGGTGGTTGCGCATGCCCAACAGGTGATTCCGGACTGTCCGCCACATGGTTCTGGCACGTCTGAGAGGTGGTTCCGGCATGCCCGGCAGGTCATCCCAGAGAGTCCTCCAAGTGGTTCTGGCATAACACGCAGGGGATTTTGGCGTGTCTGGCAGGTTGTTCCGTTGTGCTTGGCAGGTGGTTCAGGCTTGGCCGGCAGGTGGTTCCAGACTGTCCAGGACGTGTTTCCAGCTTCTCCGGCAGGTGGTTCTGGTACGTCTGAGAGGTGGTTCCGCCATGGCTGGCATGTGATTCCGGACCGTCCCACAGGTGGTTCTGGCATAGCCAGCAGTTGATATTGGCCTGTCCGGCAGGTGGTTCCAGCGAGTCGAACAGGTGGCTCCGGCGTGCTCGGCAGGTGGTTCCGGTCTGTCCGGTAGGTGATTCCGGCGTGTCCGGCACGTGCTTCCGGCACGTCTGAGAGGTGGTTCCGGCATGCGCGAAAGGTGATTTCGGAGTGTCCGCCAGGTGGTTCTGGCGTACCCGGCAGGTGATTTTGGCATGTCCGGCAGGTGTTTCTGGCGAGTCGAGCAGGTGGCTCCGGCATGCTCGGCAGGTGCTTCCGGCGTCTCCGGCACGTGGTTCTGGTGTGTCTGAGAGCTGGTTCCGGCATGTCCGGCAGATGATTCCGGAGTGTCCGCCAAGTGGTTCTGGCATACCCGGCTGGTGATTTGGGCATGTCAGGTAGGTGGTTCCGGCGAGTCGAGCAGGTGGCTCCGGCGTGCTCGGCAGTTTGTTCAGACGGGTCTGGCAGGTGTTTTCCGTCTGTTCGTGGTGTGGTTCCAGCATCTCATGCACATGGTTCTGGCACGTCTGAGATGTGGTTCCGGCCGGCCCGACAGGTGTTTCCGCAGTGTCCGCCAAGTGGTACTGGCGTAGTTGGCAGGTGATTTTGGCATGACCGGCAGGTGGTTCCAGCAAGCCCGGCAGGTGATTCCGAAGTGTTCCCCAACTGGTTGCCTCGTAGCCGGCAGGTGATTTTTGCGTGTCCGGCAGGTGGTTCTGGCGAGTCGAGCAGGTGGTTCCGGCGTGCTCGGCAGGTGCTTCCAGGGTCATTGGCACGTGGTTCTGGCATATCTGAGAGGTGGTTCCGGCATGCCCGGCAGGTGATTCCGGAGTGTTCGGCAAGTGTTTCTGGCGTAGCCGGCAGGTGATTTTGCATGTCCAGCGGTCGTTCCTGCGGGTCGAGCCGGTGGTTCCGGCGTATCCGGCAGGTGGTTCCGGTCTGTCCGGCAGGTGGTTCTGTGGTGTTCGGCACGAGGTTCAGTCTGAGAGGCTGTGCCGGCATGCCCCTCACGTGATTCCGGCTTGTCCCCGAAGTGGTGCTGGTGTAGCGGGCAGGTGATTTTGGCGTGTCCGGCAGGTGGTTCAGGCGAGTTGAGCAGGTGGTTGCGACGTGCTCGGCAGGTGCTTCCGGCGTCTCCGGCACGTGTTTCTGGCACATCTGACTGGTGGTTCCGGCATGCCCAAAAGTTGATTCCGGTCTGTCCGGTAGGTGGTTCCGGCGTGCACGGCACGTGGTTCTGGTACGTGTCAGAGGTGGTTGCGTATGCCCAACAGGTGATTCCGGACTGTCCGCCACGTGTTTCTGGCACGTCTGAGAGGTGGTTCCAACATGCCCGGCAGGTCATTTCGGAGAGTCGTCCAAGTGGTTCTGGCGTAGCCCGCAGGTCATTTTGGCGTGTCCGGCAGGTGGTTCCGCCGTGCTCGGCAGGTGGTTCAGGCATGGCCGTCACGTGGTTCCAGTCTGTCCAGGACGTGTTTCCAGCTTCTCCGGCAGGTGGTTCTGGTACGTCTGAGAGGTGGTTCCGCCATGGCTGGCAGGTGATCCCGGACTGTCCCCCAGGTGGTTCTGGCATAGCCAGCAGTTGATATTGGCCTGTCCGGCAGGTGGTTCCAGCGAGTCGAACAGGTGGCTCCGTCGTTCTTGGCAGGTGGTTCCGGTCTGTCCGGTAGGTGTTTCCGGCGTGTCTGGCACGTGCTTCCGGCACGTCTGAGAGGTGGTTCCGGCATGCGCGGCAGGTGATTCCGTAGTGTCCGCCAGGTGGTTCTGGCATACCCGGCAGGTGATTTTGGCGTGTCCGGCAGGTGTTTCTGGCGAGTCGAGCAGGTGGCTCCGGCATGCTCGGCAGGTGCTTCCGGCGTCTCCGGCACTTGGTTCTGGTGTGTCTGAGAGCTGGTTCCGGCATGTCCGGCAGATGATTCCGGAGTGTCCGCCAAGTGGTTCTGGCATACCCAGCAGGTGATTTTGGCGTGTCAGGGAGGTGGTACCGGTGAGTCGAGCAGGTGGTTCCGGCGTGCTCAGCAGGTGGTTCAGGCGGTTCTGGCAGGTGGTATCCGTCTGTTCGGGGTGTGGTTCCAGCATCTCATGAACACGTTTCTGGCACGTCTGAGATGTGGTTCCAGCCGGCCCGACAGGTGTTTCCGCAGTGTCCGCCAAGCGGTTCTGGCGTAGTTGGCAGGTAATTTTGGCATGACTGGCAGGTGGTTCCAGCAAGCCTGGCAGGTGATTCCAAAGTGTTCACCAACTGGTTGTGGCGTAGCCGGCAGGTGATTTTTGCGTGATCGGCAGGTGGTTCTGGCGAGTCGAGCAGGTGGTTCCGGCATGCTCGGCTGGTGCTTCCGGGGTCATTGGCACGGGGTTCTGGCATGTCTGAGAGGTGGTTCCTGCATGCCCGGCAAGTGATTCCGGAGTGTTCGCCAAGTGGTTCTGGCATAGTCGGCAGGTGATTTTGGCATGTCCGGCAGGTGGTTCAGGCGAGTTGAGCAGGTGGTTCCAACGTGCTTGGCAGGTGCTTCCGGCGTCTCCGGCACGTGTTTCTGGCACATCTGACAGGTGGTTCCGGCATGCCCGAAAGGTGATTCCGGTCTGTCCGGTAGGTGGTTCCAGCCTGCACGGCATGTGGTTCTGGTACGTCTCAGAGGTGGTTGCGCATGCCCAACAGGTGATTGCGGACTGTCCGCCACATGGTTCTGGCACGTCTGAGAGGTGGTTCCGGCATGCCCGGCAGGTCATCCCAGAGAGTCCTCCAAGTGGTTCTGGCATAACACGCAGGTGATTTTGGCGTGTCTGGCAGGTTGTTCCGTTGTGCTTGGCAGGTGGTTCAGGCTTGGCCGGCAGGTGGTTCCAGACTGTCCAGGACGTGTTTCCAGCTTCTCCGGCAGGTGGTTCTGGTACGTCTGAGAGGTGGTTCCGCCATGGCTGGCAGGTGATTCCGGACCGTCCCCCAGGTGGTTCTGGCATAGCCAGCAGTTGATATTGGCCTGTCCGGCAGGTGGTTCCAGCGATTCGAACAGGTGGCTCCGGCGTGCTCGGCAGGTGGCTCCGGTCTGTCCGGTAGGTGATTCCGGCGTGTCCGGCACGTGCTTCCGGCACGTCTGAGAGGTGGTTCCGGCATGCGCGACAGGTGGTTTCGGAGTGTCCACCAGGTGGTTCTGGCGTACCCGGCAGGTGATTTTGGCATGTCCGGCAGGCGTTTCTGGCGAGTCGAGCAGGTGGCTCCGGCATGCTCGGCAGGTGCTTCCGGCGTCTCCGGCACGTGTTTGTGGTGTGTCTGAGAGCTGGTTCCGGCATGTCCGGCAGATGATTCCGGAGTGTCCGCCAAGTGGTTCTGGCATAACCGGCTGGTGATTTGGGCATGTCAGGGAGGTGGTTCCTGCGAGTTAGCAGGTGGCTCCGGCGTGCTCGGCAGGTTGTTCAGACGGGTCTGGCAGGTGTTTTCCGTCTGTTCTTGGTGTGGTTCCAGCATCTCATGCACATGGTTCTGGCACGTCTGAGATGTGGTTCCGGCCGGCCGAACAGGTGTTTCCACAGTGTCCGCCAAGTGGTACTGGCGTAGTTGGCAGGTGATTTTGGCATGACCGGCAGGTGGTTCCAGCAAGCCCGGCAGGTGATTCCGAAGTGTTCCCCAACTGGTTGTGGCGTAGCCGGCAGGTGATTTTTGCGTGTCCGGCAGGTGGTTCTGGCGAGTCGAGCAGGTGGTTCCGGCGTGCTCGGCAGGTGCTTCCGGCGTCTCCGGC
Organism: Equus przewalskii; assembly: GCF_037783145.1. Lineage (NCBI taxonomy): Eukaryota > Metazoa > Chordata > Mammalia > Perissodactyla > Equidae > Equus > Equus przewalskii. The sequence goes on from NW_027226742.1 coordinate 5,445, forward strand.
ACTTGGTTCTGGTGTGTCTGAGAGCTGGTTCCGGCATGTCCGGCAGATGATTCCGGAGTGTCCGCCAAGTGGTTCTGGCATACCCAGCAGGTGATTTTGGCATGTCAGGGAGGTGGTACCGGTGAGTCGAGCAGGTGGTTCCGGCGTGCTCAGCAGGTTGTTCAGGCGGTTCTGGCAGGTGGTATCCGTCTGTTCGGGGTGTGGTTCCAGCATCTCATGAACACGTTTCTGGCACGTCTGAAATGTGGTTCCAGCCGGCCCGACAGTTGTTTCCGCAGTGTCCGCCAAGCGGTTCTGGCGTAGTTGGCAGGTGATTTTGGCATGACTGGCAGGTGGTTCCAGCAAGCCCGGCAGGTGATTCCAAAGTGTTCACCAACTGGTTGTGGCGTAGCCGGCAGGTGATTTTTGCGTGATCGGCAGGTGGTTCTGGCGAGTCGAGCAGGTGGTTCCGGCGTGCTCGGCTGGTGCTTCCGGGGTCATTGGCACGGGTTTATGGCATGTCTGAGAGGTGGTTCCTGCATGCCCGTCAAGTGATTCCGGAGTGTACGCCAAGTGGTTCTGGCATAGTCGGCAGGTGATTTTGGCATGTCCGGCAGGTGGTTCAGGCGAGTTGAGCAGGTGGTTCCAACGTGCTTGGCAGGTGCTTCCGGAGTCTCCGCCACGTGGTTCTGGCACGTCTGAGAGGTGGTTCCGGCATGCCCGGCAGGTCATCCCAGAGAGTCCTCCAAGTGGTTCTGGCATAACACGCAGGTGATTTTGGCGTGTCTGGCAGGTGGTTCCGCCGTGCTCGGCAGGTGGTTCAGGCTTGGCCGGCAGGTGGTTCCAGACTGTCCAGGACATGTTTCCAGCTTCTCCGGCAGGTGGTTCTGGTACGTCTGAGAGGTGGTTACGCCATGGCTGGCAGGTGATTCCGGACTGTCCCCCAGGTGGTTCTGGCATAGCCAGCAGTTGATCTTGGCCTGTCCGGCAGGTGGTTCCAGCGAGTCGAACAGGTGGCTCCGGCGTGCTCGGCAGGGGGTTCCGGTCTGTCTGGTAGGTGATTCCGGCGTGTCCGGCACGTGCTTCCGGCACGTCTGAGAGGTGGTTCCGGCATGCGCGACAGGTGATTTCCGAGTGTCCGCCAGGTGGTTCTGGCGTACCCGGCAGGTGATTTTGGCGTGTCCGGCAGGTGTTTCTGGAGAGTCGAGCAGGTGGCTCCGGCATGCTCGGCAGGTGCTTCCGGCGTCTCCGGCACGTGGTTCTGGTGTGTCTGAGAGCTGGTTCCGGCATGTCTGGCAGATGATTCAGGAGTGTCCGCCAAGTGGTTCTGGCATACCCGGCTGGTGATTTGGGCATGTCAGGTAGGTGGTTCCGGCGAGTCGAGCAGGTGGCTCCGGCGTGCTCGGCAGGTTGTTCAGACGGGTCTGGCAGGTGTTTTCCGTCTGTTCGGGGTGTGGTTCCAGCGTCTCATGCACATGGTTCTGGCACGTCTGAGATGTGGTTCCGGCCGGCCCGACAGCTGTTTCCACAGTGTCCACCAAGTGGTACTGGCGTAGTTGGCAGGTGATTTTGGCATGACCGGCAGGTGGTTCCAGCAAGCCCGGCAGGTGATTCCGAAGTGTTCCCCAATTGGTTGTCGCGTAGCCGGCAGGTGAGTTTTGCGTGTCCGGCAGGTGGTTCTGGCGAGTCGAGCAGGTGGTTCCGGCGTGCTCGGCAGGTGCTTCCGGGGTCATTGGCACGTGGTTCTGGCATATCTGAGAGGTGGTTCCGGCATGCCCGGCAGGTGATTCCAGAGTGTTCGCCAAGTGTTTCCGGCGTAGCCGGCAGGTGATTTTGCATGTCCAGCGGTCGTTCCGGCGGGTCGAGCCGGTGGTTCGGGCCTGTCCGGCAGGTGGTTCCGGTCTGTCCGGCAGGTGGTTCAGTGGTGTCCGGCACGAGGTTCAGTCAGAGAGGCTGTGCCGGCATGCCCCTCACGTGATTCGGGCTTGTCCCCGAAGTGGTGCTGGTGTAGCGGGCAGGTGATTTTGGCGTGTCCGGCAGGTGGTTCAGGCGAGTTGAGCAGGTGGTTGCGACGTGCTCGGCAGGTGCTTCCGGCGTCTCCGGCACGTGTTTCTGGCACATCTGACTGGTGGTTCCGGCATGCCCAAAAGTTGATTCCGGTCTGTCCGGTAGGTGGTTCCGGCGTGCACGGCACGTGGTTCTGGTCCGTCTCAGAGGTGGTTGCGTATGCCCAACAGGTGATTCCGGACTGTCCGCCACGTGCTTCTGGCACGTCTGAGAGGTGGTTCCAACATGCCCGGCAGGTCATTTCGGAGAGTCGTCCAAGTGGTTCTGGCGTAGGCCGCAGGTGATTTTGGCGTGTCCGGCAGGTGGTTCCGCCGTGCTCGGCAGGTGGTTCAGGCATGGCCGTCACGTGGTTCTAGTCTGTCCAGGACGTGTTTCCAGCTTCTCCGGCAGGTGGTTCTGGTACGTCTGAGAGGTGGTTCCGCCATGGCTGGCAGGTGATCCCGGACTGTCCCCCAGGTGGTTCTGTCATAGCCAGCAGTTGTTATTGTCCTGTCCGACAGGTGGTTCCAGCGAGTCGAACAGGTGGCTCCGTCGTTCTTGGCAGGTTGTTCCGGTCTGTCCGGTAGGTGTTTCCGGCGTGTCTGGCACGTGCTTCCGGCACGTCTGAGAGGTGGTTCCGGCATGCGCGGCAGGTGATTCCGTAGTGTCCGCCAGGTGGTTCTGGCATACCCGGCAGGTGATTTTGGCGTGTCCGGCAGGTGTTTCTGGCGAGTCGAGCAGGTGGCTCCGGCATGCTCGGCAGGTGCTTCCGGCGTCTCCGGCACTTGGTTCTGGTGTGTCTGAGAGCTGGTTCCGGCATGTCCGGCAGATGATTCCGGAGTGTCCGCCAAGTGGTTCTGCCATACCCAGCAGGTGATTTTGGCGTGTCAGGGAGGTGGTACCGGTGAGTCGAGCAGGTGGTTCCGGCGTGCTCAGCAGGTGGTTCAGGCGGTTCTGGCAGGTGGTATCCGTCTGTTCGGGGTGTGGTTCCAGCATCTCATGAACACGTTTCTGGCACGTCTGAGATGTGGTTCCAGCCGGCCCGACAGGTGTTTCCGCAGTGTCCGCCAAGCGGTTCTGGCGTAGTTGGCAGGTGATTTTGGCATGACCGGCATGTGGTTCCAGCAAGCCTGGCAGGTGATTCCAAAGTGTTCACCAACTGGTTGTGGCGTAGCCGGCATGTGATTTTGGCGTGATCGGCAGGTGGTTCTGGTGAGTCGAGCAGGTGGTTCCGGCGTGCTCGGCAGGTGCTTCCGGGGTCATTGGCACGGGGTTCTGGCATGTCTGAGAGGTGGTTCCTGCATGCCCGGCAAGTGATTCCGGAGTGTTCGCCAAGTGGTTCTGGCATAGTCGGCAGGTGACTTTGGCATGTCCGGCAGGTGGTTCAGGCGAGTTGAGCAGGTGGTTCCAACGTGCTTGGCAGGTGCTTCCGGCGTCTCCGGCACGTGTTTCTGGCACATCTGACAGGTGGTTCCGGCATGCCCGAAAGGTGATTCCGGTCTGTCCGGTAGGTGGTTCCAGCCTGCACGGCATGTGGTTCTGGTACGTCTCAGAGGTGGTTGCGCATGCCCAACAGGTGATTCCGGACTGTCCGCCACATGGTTCTGGCACGTCTGAGAGGTGGTTCCGGCATGCCCGGCAGGTCATCCCAGAGAGTCCTCCAAGTGGTTCTGGCATAACACGCAGGTGATTTTGGCGTGTCTGGCAGGTTGTTCCGTTGTGCTTGGCAGGTGGTTCAGGCTTGGCCGGCAGGTGGTTCCAGACTGTCCAGGACGTGTTTCCAGCTTCTCCGGCAGGTGGTTCTGGTACGTCCGAGAGGTGGTTCCGCCATGGCTGGCAGGTGATTCCGGACCATCCCCCAGGTGGTTCTGGCATAGCCAGCAGTTGATATTGGCCTGTCCGGCAGGTGGTTCCAGCGAGTCGAACAGGTGGCTCCGGCGTGCTCTGCAGGTGGTTCCGGTCTGTCCGGTAGGTGATTCCGGCGTGTCCGGCACGTGCTTCCAGCACGTCTGAGAGGTGGTTCCGGCATGCGCGACAGGTGATTTCGGAGTGTCCGCCAGGTGGTTCTGGCGTACCCGGCAGGTGATTTTGGCGTGTCCGGCAGGTGTTTCTGTCGAGTCGAGCAGGTGGCTCCGGCATGCTCGGCAGGTGCTTCCGGCGTCTCCGGCACTTGGTTCTGGTGTGTCTGAGAGCTGGTTCCGGCATGTCCGGCAGATGATTCCGGAGTGTCCGCCAAGTGGTTCTGGCATACCCAGCAGGTGATTTTGGCGTGTCAGGGAGGTGGTACCCATGAGTCGAGCAGGTGGTTCCGGCGTGCTCAGCAGGTGGTTCAGGCGGATCTGGCAGGTGGTATCCGTCTGTTCGGGGTGTGGTTCCAGCATCTCATGAACACGTTTCTGGCACGTCTGAGATGTGGTTCCAGCCGGCCGGACAGGTGTTTCCGCAGTGTCCACCAAGTGGTAATGGCGTAGATGGCAGGTGATTTTGGCTTGACCGGCAGATGGTTCCAGCAAGCCCGGCAGGTGATTCCGAAGTGTTCACCAACTGGTTGTGGCATAGCCGGCAGGTGATTTTTGCGTGATCGGCAGGTGGTTCTGGCGAGTCGAGCAGGTGGTTCCGGCGTGCTCGGCAGGTGCTTCCGGGGTCATTGGCACGGGGTTCTGGCATGTCTGAGAGGTGGTTCCTGCATGCCCGGCAAGTGATTCCGGAGTGTTCGCCAAGTGGTTCTGGCATAGTCGGCAGGTGATTTTGGCATGTCCGGCAGGTGGTTCAGGCGAGTTGAGCAGGTGGTTCCAACGTGCTTGGCAGGTGCTTCCGGCGTGTCCGGCACGTGTTTCTGGCACATCTGACAGGTGGTTCCGGCATGCCCGAAAGGTGATTCCGGTCTGTCCGGTAGGTGGTTCCAGGATGCACGGCATGTGGTTCTGGTACGTCTCAGAGGTGGTTGCGCATGCCCAACAGGTGATTCCGGACTGTCCGCCACATGGTTCTGGCACGTCTGAGAGGTGGTTCCGGCATGCCCGGCAGGTGATTCCGGAGTGTTCGCCAAGTGTTTCCGGCGTAGCCGGCAGGTGATTTTGCATGTCCAGCGGTCGTTCCGGCGGGTCGAGCCGGTGGTTCCGGCGTGTCCGGCAGGTGGTTCCGGTCTGTCCGCCACGTGGATCTGTGGTGTCCGGCACGAGGTTCAGTCTGAGAGGCTGTGCCGGCATGCCCCTCACGTGATTCCGGCTTGTCCCCGAAGTGGTGCTGGTGTAGCGGGCAGGTGATTTTGGCGTGTCCGGCAGGTGGTTCAGGCGAGTTGAGCAGGTGGTTGCGACGTGCTCGGCAGGTGCTTCCGGCGTCTCCGGCACGTGTTTCTGGCACATCTGACTGGTGGTTCCGGCATGCCCAAAAGTTGATTCCGGTCTGTCCGGTAGGTGGTTCCGGCGTGCACGGCACGTGGTTCTGGTACGTGTCAGAGGTGGTTGCGTATGCCCAACAGGTGATTCCGGACTGTCCGCCACGTGCTTCTGGCACGTCTGAGAGGTGGTTCCAACATGCCCGGCAGGTCATTTCGGAGAGTCGTCCAAGTGGTTGTGGCGTAGCCCGCAGGTGATTTTGGCGTGTCCGGCAGGTGGTTCCGCCGTGCTCGGCAGGTGGTTCAGGCATGGCCGTCACGTGGTTCCAGTCTGTCCAGGACGTGTTTCCAGCTTCTCCGGCAGGTGGTTCTGGTACGTCTGAGAGGTGGTTCCGCCATGGCTGGCAGGTGATCCCGGACTGTCCCCCAGGTGGTTCTGGCATAGCCAGCAGTTGATATTGGCCTGTCCGGCAGGTGGTTCCAGCGAGTCGAACAGGTGGCTCCGGCGTTCTTGGCAGGTGGTTCCGGTCTGTCCGGTAGGTGTTTCCGGCGTGTCTGGCACGTGCTTCCGGCACGTCTGAGAGGTGGTTCCGGCATGCGCGGCAGGTGATTCCATAGTGTCCGCCAGGTGGTTCTGGCATACCCGGCAGGTGATTTTGGCGTGTCCGGCAGGTGTTTCTGGAGAGTCGAGCAGGTGGCTCCGGCATGCTCGGCAGGTGCTTCCGGCGTCTCCGGCACTTGGTTCTGGTGTGTCTGAGAGATGGTTCCGGCATGTCCGGCAGATGATTCCGGAGTGTCCGCCAAGTGGTTCTGCCATACCCGGCTGGTGATTTTGGCGTGTCAGGGAGGTGGTACCGGTGAGTCGAGCAGGTGGTTCCAGCGTGCTCAGCAGGTGGTTCAGGCGGTTCTGGCAGGTGGTATCTGTCTGTTCGGGGTGTGGTTCCAGCATCTCATGAACACGTTTCTGGCACGTCTGAGATGTGGTTCCAGCCGGCCCGACAGGTGTTTCCGCAGTGTCCGCCAACCGGTTCTGGTGTAGTTGGCAGGTGATTTTGGCATGACTGGCAGGTGGTTCCAGCAAGCCTGGCAGGTGATTCCAAAGTGTTCACCAACTGGTTGTGGCGTAGCCGGCAGGTGATTTTTGCGTGATCGGCAGGTGGTTCTGGCGAGTCGAGCAGGTGGTTCCGGCGTGCTCGGCTGGTGCTTCCGGGGTCATTGGCACGGGGTTCTGGCATGTCTGACAGGTGGTTCCTGCATGCCCGGCAAGTGATTCCGGAGTGTTCGCCAAGTGGTTCTGGCATAGTCGGCAGGTGATTTTGGCATGTCCGGCAGGTGGTTCAGGCGAGTTGAGCAGGTGGTTCCAACGTGCTTGGCAGGTGCTTCCGGCGTGTCCGGCACGTGTTTCTGGCACATCTGACAGGTGGTTCCGGCATGCCCGAAAGGTGATTCCGGTCTGTCCGGTAGGTGGTTCCAGGATGCACGGCATGTGGT
>NW_027226743.1:0-44396 GCF_037783145.1 Equus przewalskii
CCAGAACCACTTACCCGACACTCCAGAATCACCTGCCTGGCATGCCAGAACCACCTCTCACACGTTCCAGAAGCACGTGCCGGACATGCCGGAACGACCTATCGGACAGAACGGAACCACCTGCCAGACACGCCGGAACCACCTGCTGAACACGCCACAGCCACCTGCTCGACTCGCCGGATCCACCGTCCGGACAGGCCAATATCAACTGCTGGCTATGCCAGAACCACCTGGGGGACAGTCCGGAATCACCTGCCAGCCATGGCGGAACCACCTCTCAGACGTACAAGAACCACGTGCCGGACAAGCTGGAAACACTTACTGGACAGACTGGAACCACCTGCCGGACACGCCAAAATCACCTGCGGGGTACACCAGAACCACTTGGAGAACTCTCCAGGATGACCTGCCGGGCATGCTGGAACCACCTCTCAGACGTACCAGAAGCACGTGGCGGACACCCCAGCGCCACCTGCCGGACAGACCGCAACCACCTGCCGGACACGCCGGAACCACCGGCTCGACCCGCCGGAACCACCGCCGGACATGCAAAATCACCTGCCGGCTATGCCAGAACCACTTGGCGAACACTGCGGAATCACCTGCCGGGCATGCCGGAACCACCTCTCAGACATGCCAGAACCACGTGCCAATGACCCCGGAAGCACCTGCCGAGCACGCCGGAACCACCTGCTCGACTCGCCAGAACCACCTGCCGGACACGCCCAAATCACCTGCCGGCTACGCCACAGCCACTCTGCAGACACTCCGGTATCAGCTGCCGGGCATGCCGGAACCACCTCTCAGAGGTGCCTGAACCACATGCCGGAGAGACTGGAAGCAACTGCCGAAATCGCCGGAAACACCTGCTGGACATGCCGGAACCACCTGCCTGACAGTCCAAAATCATATGCCGGCTATGCCAAAACCACTTGGTGGACACTCCAGAATCACCTGGAGGGCATGCCGGAACCACGTCATGGACAGACTGCAAACACCTGCCGGACACGCCAGAACCACCTTCTCGACTCGCCAGAACCACCTACCGAACACGCCAAAATGACCTGCCGGCTACGCCACAACCAGTTGGTGAACACTTCGGAATCACCTGCCGCGCTTGCCGGAACCACCTGCCGGACACGCCAAAATCACCTGCCGGCTACGCCACAACCAGTTGGTGAACACTTCGGAATCACCTGCCGCGCTTGCCAGAACCACCTGCCGGTCACGCCAAAATCACCTGCCGGCTACGCCAGAACCACTCGGCAGAGACTCCGGAACCACCTCCAGGACAGACCGGAATCACCTGCCGGACACGCCGGTACCACCTGCTTGACCCGCCAGAACCACCTGCCGGACACGCCAAAATCACCAGCCGGCTACTCCACAACCACTTGTCGGACACTCCAGAATCACCTGCCGGGCATGTTGGAACCACCTCCCAGAGGTGCCACAACAACCTGCTGAAGACTGCGGAAGCACATGCTGAGAAGGCCAGAAGTTCCTGATCCACTCCACAGAACCACCTGCTGGACTCGCCAAAATCACCTGCCGGCTACGCCACAACCAGTTGGTGAACACTTCGGAATCAACTGCCGGGCTTGCTGGAAGCACCTGCCGGTCACACCAATATCACCTGCCGGCTACGCCAGAAACACTTGGCGAACACACCGGAATCACCTGCCGGGCATGTCGGAAGCACCTCTCAGACATGTCAGAACCACGTGCCAAGGACACCGGAAGCACCTGCCGAGCACGCCGGAACCACCTGCTCGACTCGCCAGAACCACCTGCCGCACACGCCAAAATCACCTGCCAGGTATGCCAGAACCACTTTGTGGACACTCCGAAATCATCTGCCGGACATGCCAGAACCAGCTCTCAGACACACCAGAACCACATGCCGGACACGCCGGAAGCACCTGCTGAGCATGCCTGAGCCACCTGCTCGACTCGCAAGAAACACCTGCCGGACACGCCAAAATCACCTGCCGAGTACGCCAGAACCACTTGGCGGACACTCCGGAATCACAGGTCGGGCATGCCGGAACCACCTCTCAGACTTGCCAGAACCATGTTCCGGACACGCCGGTACCACCTGCCGAGTATGCCGGAACCACCTGATCCACTCCCGAGGACCACCTGCTGGACATGCCAAAATCACCTGCTGGCTACGCCAGAACCACTCGGCAGACACTCCGGAATAACCTGCCGGGCATGCGGGAACCACCTCTTAGACATGCCAGAAGGACGTGTCGGACACGCCGGAAACACCTACCGGACAGACCGGAACCACCTGCCAGACATCCCGGAACCACCTGCCGAGCACGCCGGAGCCGCCTGCTCGATAGGCCGGAACCACCTGCCAGACAGGCCAAAATCAACAGCTGGCTATGCTAGAACCACCTGGCGGACAGTCCAAAATCACCTGCCTGGCATGCAGGAACCACCTCTCAGACGTAACAGAACCACGTTCCGGACACGCTGGAACCACATCTTGGACAGACTGGAACCACCTGCCGAGCTCACCGGAACCACCTGCTCGACTGGCAGGACAATCGTGCCGGACACGCCAAAAGGAACTGCCGGCTACACCAGAACCACTTAACCGACACTCCAGAATCACCTGCCTGGCATGGCAGAACCACCTCTCAGACGTTCCAGAAGCACGTGCCGGACATGCCGGAACGACCTACGGGACAGACCGGAACCACCTGCCTGACATGCCGGAACCACCTGCCGAGCACGCCAGAGCCACCTGCTCCCCTTGCCGGAACCACCTGCCAGACAGGCCAAAATCAACAGCTGGCTGTGCGAGAACCACCTGGGGGACAGTCTGGAATCACCTGCCAGCCATGGCGGAACCACCTCTCAGACATACCAGAACCACGTGCCGGACAATCTGGAAACACGTACTGGACAGACTGGAACCACCTGCCGGCCACGCCTGAACCACCTGCCGAGCACGACGGAACCACCTGCCGGACACGCCAAAATCACCTGCGGGCTACTCCACAACCACTTGGAGGACTCTCCGGGATGACCTGCCGGGCATGCTGGAACCACCTCTCAGACGCGCCAGAACCATGTGGCAGAGAGTCCGGAATCACCTGTTGGGCATGTGGAACCACCTCTGAGACGTACCAGAACCACCTGCCGGACACGCCAAAATCACCTGCCGGCTACGCCAGAACCACTTGGCGGACACTCCGGAATCACCTGCCGGGCATGCCAGCACAACCTCTCAGAAGTGCCAGAATCACGTGCCGGACAGGCCGGAACCATCTCCCGGACAGACTGGAACCACAGGAAACACTCGCCGGAACCACCTGCTTGACTCACCGGTCCCACCTGCAGGACACACCAAAATCACCTGCCCGCTACACCAGAACCACTGGGGGCACAAGCCGGAATCACGTGAAGGGCATGCCGGCACAACCTCACAGACGTGCCAGAACCTCCTGCCGGACTCCTCAGAACCACCTGCCAGACAGACTGCAACCACCTGCCGGACACGCGGGAACCACCGGCTCGACCCGCCGGAACCACTGCCAGACATGCAAAATCACCTGCCGGCTACACCAGAACCACTTGGCAAACACTCCGGAATCACCTGCCGGGCATGCCGGAACCACGTGCCAATGACACCAGAAGCACCTGTCGAGCATGCCGGAACCACCTGCTCGACTCGCCAGAACCACCTGCCGGACACGCCAAAATCACCTGCCGGCTACGCCAGAACCACTCGGCAGACACTCCAGTATCAGCTGCCGGGCATGCCGGAACCACCTCTCAGAGGTGCCGGAACCACATGCCGGAGAGACTGGAAGCAACTGCCGAACTCGCCAGAAACACCTGCTGGACATGCCGGAACCACCTGCCTGACAGTCCAAAATCATATGCCGGCTATGCCAAAACCACTTGGTGGACACTCCAAAATCACCTGGAGGGCATGCCGGAACCACGTCATGGACAGACTGCAAACAGCTGCCGGACACGCCAGAACCACCTTCTCGACTCACCAGAACCACCTGCCGGACACGCCAAAATCACCTGCCGGCTACGCCACAACCAGTTGGTGAACACTTCGGAATCACCTGCCGCTCTTGCCGGAACCACCTGCCGGTCACACTAAAATCACCTGCCGGCTACGCCAGAACCACTCGGCAGAGACTCCGGTACCACCTCCAGGACAGACCGGAATCACCTGCCGGACACGCCGGAACCACCTGCTCGACTCGCCGGAACCACCTGCCGGACATGCCAAAATCACCTGCCGGCTACGCCAGAACCACTCGGCAGAGACTCCGGAACCACCTCCAGGACAGACCGGAATCACCTGCCGGACACGCCGGGACCACCTGCTTGACTCGCCAGAACCACCTGCTGCACACGCCAAAATCACCAGCCGGCTACTCCACAACCACTTGTCGGACACTCCAGAATCACCTGCCGGGCATGTTGGAACCACCTCTCAGAGGTGCCACAACAACATGCTGGAGACTGCGGAAGCACCTGCTGAGAATGCCGGAAGTTCCTGATCCACTCCACAGAACCACCTGCTGGACACGCCAAAATCACCTGCCGGCTACGCCACAACCAGTTGGTGAACACTTCGGAATCAACTGCCGGGCTTGCTGGAAGCACCTGCCGGTCACGCCAATATCACCTGCCAGCTACGCCAGAACCGCTTGGCGGACACTCCGGAAACACCTGTCGGGCCTGCCAGAACCACATCTCAGACGTGCCAGAACCATGTGCCCGAGATGCCGGAACCACACCCCGAACAGACTGAAACCACCTGCCAGACCCGCCTGAACCACCTGCCGAGCACACTGGAACCACCTGCTCGAATCGCCGGAACCACCTACCTGACACGCAAAAACCACCGGCCGGGTATGCCAGAACCACTTGGTGGTCACTCCGGAATCGTCTGCCAGACACGCCAGAAGCAGCTCTCAGACACACCAGAACAACCTGCCGGAGACGCCAGAAGCACCTGCTGAGCATGCCTGAGCCACCTGCTCGACTCGCAAGAAACATCTGCCAGACGTGCCAAAATCACCTGCCTGCTACACCAGAAGCACTTGGCAGACAAGCCGGAATCACGTGAAGGGCATGTCGTCACAATCTCTCAGACGTGCCAGAACCTCGTGCCGGACACCCCAGAACATCCTGCCGGACAGACCGGAACCAGCTGCCGGACACGCCGGAACCACCGGCGCGACTCGCCGGAACCACCCCCGGACATGCAAAATCACCTGCCGGCTACGCCGGAAACACTTGGGGAACACTCCGGAATCACCTGCCGGGCATGCCGGAACCACCTCTCAGATATGCCAGAACCACGTGCCAATGACCCCGGAAGCACCTGCCGAGCACGCCGGAACCACCTGCTCGACTCGCCAGAAACACCTGCCGGACACGCCAAAATCAACTGCCGGGTACGCCAGAACCACCTGGCGGACACTCCGAAATCACCTGTCGCGCATGCCGGAACCACCTCTCAGACGTGCTGGAAGCACGTGCCGGACATGCCGGAATCACCTACCGGACAGACCGGAACCAACTGCCGAGCACGCCGGAGCCACCTGTTCGACTTGCTGGAACCACCTGCCGGACAGGCCAATATTAACTGCTGGCTATGCCAGAACCACTTTGTGGACACTCCGAAATCATCTGCCGGACATGCCAGAACCAGCTCTCAGACACACCAGAACCTCATGCCGGACACGCCGGAAGCACCTGCTGAGCATGCCTGAGCCACCTGCTCGACTCGCAAGAAACACCTGCCGGACACGCCAAAATCACCTGCCGAGTATGCCAGAACCACTTGGCGGACACTCCGGAATCACAGGTCGGGCATGCCGGAACCACCTCTCAGACTTGCCAGAACCATGTTCCGGACACGCCGGTACCACCTGCCGAGTATGCCGGAACCACCTGATCCACTCCTGAGGACCACCTGCTGGACACGCCAAATTCACCTGCTGGCTACGCCAGAAGCACTCGGCAGACACTCCGGAATAAGCTGCCGGGCATGCCGGAACCACCTCTTAGACATGCCAGAAGGACGTGTCAGACACGCCGGAAACACCTACCGGACAGACCGGAACCACCTGCCAGACATCCCGGAACCACCTGCCGAGAACGCCGGAGCCGCCTGCTCGATAGGCCGGAACCACCTGCCAGACAGGCCAAAATCAAAACTGGCTATGCTAGAAACACCTGGCGGGCAGTCCAAAATCACCTGCCTGGCATGCAGGAACCACCTCTCAGACGTAACAGAACGACGTTCCGGACACGCTGGAACCACGTCCTGGAAAGACTGGAACCACCTGCCGAGCTCGCCGGAACCACCTGCTCGACTCGCACGACCCACGTGCTGGACACGCCAAAATGAACTTTCGGCTACACCGGAACCACATACCCGACACTCCAGAATCACCTGCCTGGCATGCCAGAACCACCTCTCACACGTTCCAGAAGCACGTGCCGGACATGCCGGAACGACCTATCGGACAGAACGGAACCACCTGCCAGAATGCCGGAACCACCTGCTGAACACGCCACAGCCACCTGCTCGACTCGCCAGATCCAGCGGCCTCACAGGCCAATATCAACTGCTGGCTATGCCAGAACCACCTGGGGGACAGTCCGGAATCACCTGCCAGCCATGGCGGAATCACCTCTCAGAGGTACAAGAACCACGTGCCGGACAAGCTGGAAACACTTACTGGACAGACTGGAACCACCTGCCGGCCACGCCTGAACCACCTGCCGAGCACGATGGAACCACCTGCCGGACACGCCAAAATCACCTGCGGGCTACACCAGAACCACTTGGAGAACTCTCCGGGATGACCTGCCGGGCATGCTGGAACCACCTCTCAGAGTACCAGAAGCACGTGGCGGACACCCCCAGCACCACCTGCCGGACAGACCGCAACCACTTGCCGGACACGCCGGAACCACCAGCTCGACCCACTGGAACCACCGCCGGACATGCAAAATCACCTGCCGCCTACGCCAGAACCACTTGGCGAACACTCCGGAATCACCTGCCGGGCATGCCGGAACCACCTCTCAGACATGCCAGAACCACGTGCCAATGACCCAGGAAGCACCTGCCGAGCACGCCGGAACCACCTGCTCGACTCGCCAGAACCACCTGCCGGACACACCAAAATCAACTGCCGGCTGCGCCACAACCACTCGGCAGACACTCCGGTAACAGCTGCCGGGCATGCCGGAACCACCTCTCAGAGATGCCAGAACCACATGCCGGAGAGACTGGAAGCAACTGCCGAACTCGCCGGAAACACCTGCTGGACATGCCGGAACCACCTGCCTGACATGCCAAAATCACCTGCCGACTATGCCAGAACCACTTGGCGAACACTCCGGAATCACTTGCCGGGCATGCAGGAACCACCTCTCAGACATGCCAGAACCCCGTGCCAATGACCCCGGAAGCACCAGCCGAGCACGCCGGAACCACCTGCTCGACTCGCCAGAACCACCTGCCGATCACGCAAAAATCACCTGCCGGCTATGCCACAACCAGTTGGTGAACACTTTGGAATCACCTGCCAGGCTTGCTGGAACCACCTGCCAGTCATGCCAAAATCACCTGCCAACTACGCCAGAACCGCTTGGAGGAAACTGCGGAAACACCTGTCGGGCCGGCTGGAACCACATCTCAGACGTGGCAGAAACGTGTTCATGAGATGCTGGAACCACACCCCGAACAGACGGATACCACCAGCCAGAACTGCCTGAACCACCTGCTGAGCACGCCGGAACCACCTGCTTGACTCACTGGTACCACCTCCCTGACACGCCAAAATCACCTGCTGGGTATGCCAGAACCACTTGGCGGACACTCCGGAATCATCTGCCGGACATGCCGGAACCAGCTCTCAGACACACCAGAACCAAGTGCCGGAGACGCCGGAAGCACCTGCCGAGCATGCCGGAGCCACCTGCTCGACTCGCCTGAAACAACTGCCGGACACGCCAAAATCACCTGCCGGGTACGCCAGAACCACCTGGCGGACACTCCGGAATCACCTGTCGGCCATGACGGAGCCACCTCTCAGACGTGCCGGAAGCACGTGCCAGACACGCCGGAAACACCTACCAGACAGACCGGAACCACCTGCCAAGAACGCCGGAGCCACCTGTTCGACTCGCTGGAACCACCTGCCGGACAGGCCAATATTAACTGCTGGCTATGCCAGAACCACTTTGTGGACACTCCGAAATCATCTGCCGGACATGCCAGAACCAGCTCTCAGACACACCAGAACCACATGCCGGACACGCCGGAAGCACCTGCTGAGCATGCCTGAGCCACCTGCTCGACTCGCAAGAAACACCTGCCGGACACGCCAAAATCACCTGCCGAGTACGCCAGAACCACTTGGCGGACACTCCGGAATCACAGGTCGGGCATGCCGGAACCACCTCTCAGACTTGCCAGAACCATGTTCCGGACACGCCGGTACCACCTGCCGAGTATGCCGGAACCACCTGATCCACTCCTGAGGACCACCTGCTGGACACGCCAAAATCACCTGCTGGCTACGCCAGAAGCACTCGGCAGACACTCCGGAATAAGCTGCCGGGCATGCCGGAACCACCTCTTAGACATGCCAGAAGGACGTGTCGGACACGCCGGAAACACCTACCGGACAGACCGGAACCACCTGCCAGACATCCCGGAACCACCTGCCGAGCACGCCGGATCCGCCTGCTCGATAGGCCGGAACCACCTGCCAGACAGGCCAAAATCAAAACTGGCTATGCTAGAAACACCTGGCGGGCAGTCCAAAATCACCTGCCTGGCATGCAGGAACCACCTCTCAGACGTAACAGAACCACGTTCCGGACACGCTGGAACCACGTCCTTGAAAGACTGGAACCACCTGCCGAGCTCGCCGGAACCACCTGCTCGACTGGCAGGACAATCGTTCCGGACACGCCAAAAGGAACTGCCGGCTACACCAGAACCACTTAACCGACACTCCAGAATCACCTGCCTGGCAGGCCAGAACCACCTCTCAGATGTGCCAGAAGCACGTTCCGGACATGCCGGAACGACCTACGGGACAGACCGGAACCACCTGCCTGACATGCCGGAACCACCTGCCGAGCACGCCAGAGCCACCTGCTCCCCTTGCCGGAACCACCTGCCAGACAGGCCAAAATCAACAGCTGGCTGTGTGAGAACCACCTGGGGGACAGTCAGGAATCACCTGCCAGCCATGGCGGAACCACCTCTCAGACGTACCAGAACCACGTGCCGGACAATCTGGAAACACGTACTGGACAGACTGGAACCACCTGCCGGACACACCTGAACCACCTGCCGAGCACGACGGAACCACCTGCGGGCTACTCCAGAACCACTTGGAGGACTCTCCGGGATGACCTGCCGGGCATGCTGGAACCACCTCTCAGATGTGCCAGAAACACGTGCCGGAGACGCCGGAAGCACCTGCCGAGCACGCCGGAACCACCTGCTCGACTCGCCAGAACCACCTGCCGGACACGCAAAAATCACCTGCCGGCTACGCCACAACCAGTTGGGGAACACCTCGGAATCACCTGCCGGGCTTGCTGGAACCACCTGCCGGTCATGCCAAAATCACCTGCCGGCTTCGCCACAACCAGTTGGTGAACACTTCCCCATCACCTGCCGGGCTTGCTGGAACCACCTGCCGGTCATGTCAAAATCACCTGCCAACTAGGCGAGAACCACTTGTCGACACTCCGGAAACACCTGTCTTGCCGCCCAGAACTACATCTCAGACGTGCCAGAACCTTGTGCGTCTGATGCCGGAACCACACGCCGAACAGACGGAGACCACCTGCCAGACCCGCCTGAACCACCTGCCAAGCACGCCGGAGCCACCTGTTCGACTCACCGGAAGCACCTGCCAGATAGGCGAAAATCAACAGCTGGCTATGCGAGAACCATCTGGCGGACAGTGCGGTATCACCTGCCGTGCATGCAGGAACCACCTCTCAGATGTAACGGAACCACGAGCGGGAAACGCTGGAACCAGGTCCTGGACAGACTGGAACCACCTGCCGAGCACTCCGGAACCACCTCTGAGAGGTGCCAGTACCACATGCCGGAGAGACTGGAAGCAACAGCCGAACTCGCCGGAAACACCTGCTGGACATGCCGGAACCACCTGCCTGACAGTCCAAAATCATATGACGGCTATGCCAAAACCACTTGGTGGACACTCCAGAATCACCTGGAGGGCATGCCGGAACCACGTCATGGACAGACTGCAAACACCTGCCGGACACGCCGGAACCACCTGCTCGACACGCCAGAACCACCTGCCGGACACGCCAAAATCACCTGCCTGCTACGCCAGAACCACTCGGCAGAGACTCCGGAACCACCTCCAGGACAGACCGGAATCACCTGCCGGACACGCCGGGACCACCTGCTTGACTCGCCAGAACCACCTGCCGGACACGCCAAAATCACCAGCCGGCTACTCCACAACCACTTGTCGGACACTCCAGAATCGCCTGCCGGGCATGTTGGAACCACCTCTCAGAGGTGCCACAACAACATGCTGGAGACTGTGGAAGCACCTGCTGAGAAGGCCGGAAGTTCCTGATCCACTCCACAGAACCACCTGCTGGACACGCCAAAATCACCTTCCGGCTACGCCACAACCACTTGGCAGACACTCCGGAATCACCTACCGGGCATGCCAGCACAACCTCTCTGAAGTGCCAGAAGCACGTGCCGGACAGGCCGGAACCATCTCCCAGACAGTGTGGAACCACAGGAAACACTTGCTGGAACCACCTGCTTGACTCACCGGTCCCAATTCCAGGACACACCAAAATCACCTGCCCGCTACACCAGAACCACTTGGGGGACAAGCTGGAATCACGTGAAGGGCATGCCGGCACAACCTCACAGACGTGCCAGAACCTCCTGCCGGACACCTCAGAACCACCTGCCAGACAGACTGCAACCACCTGCCGGACACGCGCGAACCACCGGCTCGACCCGCCGGAACCACTGCCAGACATGCAAAATCACCTGCCGGCTACACCAGAACCACTTGGCAAACACTCCGGAATCACCTGCCGGGCATGCCGGAACCACCTCTCAGACATGCCAGAACCACGTGCCAATGACACCAGAAGCACCTGCCGAGCATGCCGGAACCACCTGCTCGACTCGCCAGAACCACCTGCCAGTCATGCAAAAATCACCTGCCGGCTTCGCCACAACTAGTTGGTGAACACTTCCCAATCACATGCCTGGCTTGCAGGAACCACCTGCCGGTCATGTCAAAATCACCTGCCAACTACGCCAGAACCACTTGTCGACACTGCGGAATCACCTGTCGGGCCGGCCAGAACTACATCTCAGACGTGCCAGAACCTTGTGCGTGTGATGCCGGAACCACACCCCGAACAGACGGAAACCACCTGCCAGACCCGCCTGAACCACCTGCCGAGCACACTGGAACCACGTGCTCGACTCGCCGGAACCACCTACCTGACACGCAAAAACCACCGGCCGGGTATGCCACAACCACTTGGTGGTCACTCCGGAATCATCTGCCAGACATGCCAGAAGCAGCTCTCAGACACACCAGAACAACCTGCCGGAGACGCCAGAAGCACCTGCAGAGCAAGCCTGAGCCACCTGCTCGACTCGCAAGAAACTCCTGCCAGACACGCCAAAATCACCTGCCTGCTACACCAGAAGCACTTGGCAGACAAGCCGGAATCACGTGAAGGGCATGCCGTCACAATCTCTCAGACGTGCCAGAACCTCGTGCCAGACACCCCAGAACACCCTGCCGGACAGATCGGAACCTCCTGCCGGACACGCCGGAACCACCGGCGCGACTCGCCGGAACCACCCCCGGACATGGAAAATCACCTGCCGGCTACGCCAGAAACACTTGGCGAACACTCCGGAATCACCTGCCGGGCATGCCGGAACCACCTCTCAGACATGCCAGAACCACGTGCCAAGGACACCGGAAGCACCTGCCGAGCACGCCGGAACCACCTGCTCGACTCGTCAGAACCACCTGCCGGACACGCCAAAATCACCTGCCAGGTATGCCAGAACCAGTTTGTCCACACTCCGAAATCATCTGCCGGACATGCCAGAACCAGCTCTCAGAGACACCAGAACCACATGCCGGACACGCCGGAAGCACCTGCTGAGCATGCATGAGCCACCTGCTCCACTCGCAAGAAACACCTGCCGGACACGCCAAAATCACCTGCCGAGTACGCCAGAACCACTTGGCGGACACTCCGGAATCACAGGTCGGGCATGCCGGAACCACCTCTCAGACTTGCCAGAACCATGTTCCGGACACGCCGGTACCACCTGCCGTGTATGCCGGAACCACCTGATCCACTCCCGAGGACCACCTGCTGGACACGCCAAAATCACCTGCTGGCTACGCCAGAACCACTCGGCAGACACTCCAGAATTAGCTGCCGGGCATGCCGGAACCACCTCTTAGACATGCCAGAAGGACGTGTCGGACACGCCGGAAACACCTACCGGACAGACCAGAACCACCTGCCAGACATCCTGGAACCACCTGCCGAGCACGCCGGAGCCGCCTGCTCGATAGGCCGGAACCACCTGCCAGACAGGCCAAAATCAACAGCTGGCTATGCTAGAACCACCTGGCGGACAGTCCAAAATCACCTGCCTGGCATGCAGGAACCACCTCTCAGACGGAACAGAACCACGTTCCGGACACGCTGGAACCACATCCTGGACAGACTGGAACCACCTGCCGAGCTCGCCGGAACCACCTGCTCGACTGGCAGGACAATCGTGCCGGACACGCCAAAAGGAACTGCCGGCTACACCAGAACCACTTAACCGACACTCCAGAATCACCTGCCTGGCATGCCAGAACCACCTCTCAGACGTGCCAGAAGCACGTGCCGGACATGCCGGAACGACCTACGGGACAGACCGGAACCACCTGCCTGACATGCCGGAACCACCTGCCGAGCACGCCAGAGCCACCTGCTCCCCTTGCCGGAACCACCTGCCAGACAGGCCAAAATCAACAGCTGGCTGTGCGAGAACCACCTGGGGGACAGTCCCGAATCACCTGCCAGCCATGGCGGAACCACCTCTCAGACGTACCAGAACCACGTGCCGGACAATCTGGAAACACGTACTGGACAGACTGGAGCCACCTGCCGGCCACGCCTGAACCACCTTCCGAGCACGACGGAACCACCTGCGGGCTACTCCAGAACCACATGGAGGACTCTCCGGGATGACCTGCCGGGCATGCTGGAACCACCTCTCAGACGTGCCAGAAACACGTGCCGGACATGCCGGAACGACCTACGGGACAGACCGGAACCACCTGCCTGACATGCCGGAACCACCTGCCGAGCACGACGGAACCACCTGCGGGCTACTCCAGAACCACTTGGAGGACTCTCCGGGATGACCTGCCGGGCATGCAGGAACCACCTCTCAGACGCGCCAGAACCATGTGACAGACAGTCCGGAATCACCTGTTGGGCATGTGGAACCACCTCTGAGACGTACCAGAACCACCTGCCGGACACGCCAAAATCACCTGCCGGCTACGCCAGAACCACTTGGCGGACATTCTGGAATCACCTGCCGGGCATGCCAGCACAGCCTCTCAGAAGTGCCAGAAGCACGTGCCGGACAGGCCGGAACCATCTCCCGGACAGACTGGAACCACAGGAAACACTCGCCGGAACCACCTGCTTGACTCACCGGTCCCACCTGCGGGACACACCAAAATCACCTGCCGGCTGCGCCACAACCACTCGGCAGACACTCCGGTAACAGCTGCCGGGCATGCCGGAACCACCTCTCAGAGATGCCAGAACCACATGCCGGAGAGACTGGAAGCAACTGCCGAACTCGCCGGAAACACCTGCTGGACATGCCGGAACCACCTGCCTGACAGGCCAAAATCATATGCCGGCTATGCCAAAACCACTTGGTGGACACTCCGGAATCACCTGGAGGGCATGCCGGAACCACGTCATGGACAGACTTCAAACACCTGCCGGACATGCCGGAACCACCTGCTCGACACGCCAGAACCACCTGCCGGACACGCCAGAACCACCTTCTCGACTCGCAAGAACCACCTGCCGGACACGCCAAAATCACCTGCCGGCTACGCCACAAGCAGTTGGTGAACACTTCGGAATCACCTGCCGCGCTTGCCGGAACCACCTGCCGGTCACGCCAAAATCACCTGCCGGCTACGCCAGAACCACTCGGCAGAGACTCCGGAACCACCTCCAGGACAGACCGGAATCACCTGCCGGACACGCCGGAACCGCCTGCTCGACTCGCCAGAACCACATGCCGGACACGCCAAAATCACCTGCCGGCTACGCCAGAACCACTCGGCAGAGACTCCGGAACCACCTCCAGGACAGACCGGAATCACCTGCCGGACACGCCGGAACCACCTGCTCGACTCGCCAGAACCACATGCCGGACACGCCAAAATCACCTGCCGGCTACGCCAGAACCACTCGGCAGAGACTCCGGAACCACCTCCAGGACAGACCGGAATCACCTGCCGGACACGCCGGGACCACCTGCTTGACTCGCCAGAACCACCTGCCGGACACGCCAAAATCACCAGCCGGCTACTCCACAACCACTTGTCGGACACTCCGGAATCACCTGCTGGGCATGTCGGAACCACGTCTCAGAGGTGCCACAACAACATGCCAGAGACACCGGAAGCACCTGCTGAGAATGCCGGAAGTTCCTGATCGACTCCACAGAACCACCTGCTGGACATGCCAAAATCACCTGCCGGCTACGCCACAACTAGCCGGTGAACACTTCGGAATCACATGCCGGGCTTGCTGGAAGCACCTGCCGGTCATGCCAATATCACCTGCCAGCTACGCCAGAACCACTTGGCGGACACTGCGGAAACACCTGTCGGGCCTGCCAGAACCACATCTCAGACGTGCCAGAACCATGTGCGCGAGATGCCGGAACCACACCCCGAACAGACTGAAACCACCTGCCAGACCCGCCTGAACCACCTGCCGAGCACACTGGAACCACCTGCTCGACTCGCCGGAACCACCTACCTGACACGCAAAAACCACCGGCCGGGTATGCCAGAACCACTTGGTGGTCACTCCGGAATCATCTGCCAGACATGCCAGAAGCAGCTCTCAGACACACCAGAACAACCTGCCGGAGACGCCAGAAGCACCTGCTGAGCTTGCCTGAGCCACCTGCTCGACTCGCAAGAAACACCTGCCAGACACGCCAAAATCACCTGCCTGCTACACCAGAAGCACTTGGCAGACAAGCCGGAATCACGTGAAGGGCATGCCGTCACAATCTCTCAGACGTGCCAGCACCTCGTGCCGGACACCCCAGAACACCCTGCCGGACAGACCGGAACCACCTGCCGGTCACGCCGGAACCACCGGCGCGACTCGCCGGAACCACCCCCGGACATGCAAAATCACCTGTCGGCTACGCCAGAAACACTTGGCGAACACACCGGAATCACCTGCCGGGCATGTCGGAAGCACCTCTCAGACATGTCAGAACCACGTGCCAAGGACACCGGAAGCACCTGCCGAGCACGCCGGAACCACCTGCTCGACTCGCCAGAACCACCTTCCGCACAGGCCAAAATCACCTGCCAGGTATGCCAGAACCACTTTGTGGACACTCCGAAATCATCTGCCGGACATGCCCGAACCAGCTCTGAGACACACCGGAACCAAATGCCGGACACGCCGGAAGCACCTGCTGAGCATGCCTGAGCCACCTGCTCGACTCGCAAGAAACACCTGCCGGACACACCAAAATCACCTGCCGAGTACGCCAGAACCACTTGGCGGACACTCTGGAATCACAGGTCGGGCATGCCGGAATCACCTCTCAGACTTGCCAGAACCATGTTCCGGACACGCCGGTACCACCTGCCGAGTATGCCAGAACCACCTGATCCACTCCCGAGGACCACCTGCTGGACACGCCAAAATCACCTGCTGGCTACGCCAGAACCACTCGGCAGACACTCCGGAATCAGCTGCCGGGCATGCCGGAACCACCTCTTAGACATGCCAGAAGGACGTGTCGGACACGCCGGAAACACCTACCGGACAGACCGGAACCACCTGCCAGACATCCCGGAACCACTTGCCGAGCACGCCGGAGCCGCCTGCTCGATAGGCCTTCGGAACCACTTGCCGAGCACGCCGGAGCCGCCTGCTCGATAGGCCGGAACCACCTGCCACACAGGCCAAAATCAACAGCTGGCTATGCTAGAACCACCTGGCGGACAGTCCAAAATCACCTGCCTGGCATGCAGGAACCACGTCTCAGACGTAACAGAACCACGTTCCGGACACGCTGGAAACACATCCTGGACAGTCTGGAACTACCTGCCGAGCTCATCGGAACCACCTGCTCGACTGGCAGGACAATCGTGCCGGACACGCCAAAAGGAACTGCCGGCTACACCAGAACCACTTAACCGACACTCCAGAATCACCTGCCTGGCATGCCAGAACCACCTCTCAGACGTGCCAGAAGCACGTGCCGGACATGCCGGAATGACCTACGGGACAGACTGGAACCACCTGCCTGACATGCCGGAACCACCTGCCGAGCACGCCAGAGCCACCTGCTCCCCTTGCCGGAACCACCTGCCAGACAGGCCAAAATCAACAGCTGGCTGTGCGAGAACCACCTGGGGGACAGTCCGGAATCACCTGCCAGCCATGGCGGAACCACCTCTCAGACGTACCAGAACCACGTGCCGGACAATCTGGAAACACGTACTGGACAGACTGGAACCACCTGCCGGCCACGCCTGAACCACCTGCCGAGCACGACGGAACCACCTGCCGGACACGCCAAAATCACCTGCGGGCTACTCCACAACCACTTGGAGGACTCTCCGGGATGACCTGCCGGGCATGCTGGAACCACCTCTCAGACGCGCCAGAACCATGTGGCAGAGAGTCCGGAATCACCTGCTGGGCATGTGGAACCACCTCTGAGACGTACCAGAACCACCTGCCGGACACGCCAAAATCACCTGCCGGCTACGCCAGAACCACTTGGCGGACACTCCGGAATCACCTGCCGGGCATGCCAGCACAACCTCTCAGAAGTGCCAGAAGCACGTGCCGGACAGGCCGGAACCATCTCCCGGACAGACTGGAACCACAGGAAACACTCGCCGGAACCACCTGCTTGACTCACCGGTCCCACCTGCAGGACACACCAAAATCACCTGCCCGCTACACCAGAACCACTTGGGGCACAAGCCGGAATCACGTGAAGGGCATGCCGGCACAACCTCACAGACGTGCCAGAACCTCCTGCCGGACACCTCAGAACCACCTGCCAGACAGACTGCAACCACCTGCCGGACACGCGCGAACCACCGGCTCGACCCGCCGGAACCACTGCCAGACATGCAAAATCACCTGCCGGCTACACCAGAACCACTTGGCAAACACTCCGGAATCACCTGCCGGGCATGCCGGAACCAACTCTCAGACATGCCAGAACCACGTGCCAATGACACCAGAAGCACCTGCCGAGCATGCCGGAACCACCTGCTCGACTCGCCAGAACCACCTGCCAGTCATGCAAAAATCACCTGCCGGCTTCGCCACAACCAGTTGGTGAACACTTCCCCATCACCTGCCGGGCTTGCTGGAACCACCTGCCGGTCATGTCAAAATCACCTGCCAACTACGCCAGAACCACTTGTCGACACTGCGGAAACACCTGTCGGGCCGGCCAGAACTACATCTCAGACGTGCCAGAACCTTGTGCGTGTGATGCCGGAACCACACCCCGAACAGACGGAGACCACCTGACAGACCCGCCTGAACCACCTGCCGAGCACGCCGGAGCCACCTGTTCGACTCACCGGAAGCACCTGCCAGACAGGCCAAAATCAAAAGCTGGCTATGCGAGAACCATCTGGCGGACAGTCCGGAATCACCTGCCGGGCATGCAGGAAGCACCTCTCAGATGTAACGGAACCACGAGCCGGACACGCTGGAACCACGTCCTGGACAGACTGGAACCACCTGCCGAGCACTCCGGAACCACCTGCTCGACTCGCACGACCCACGTGCTGGACACGCCAAAATGAACTTTCGGCTACACCAGAACCACTTACCCGACACTCCAGAATCACCTGCCTGGCATGCCAGAACCACCTCTCACACGTTCCAGAAGCATGTGCCGGACATGCCGGAACGACCTATCGGACAGAACGGAACCACCTGCCAGACACGCCGGAACCACGTGCTGAACACGCCACAGCCACCTGCTCGACTCGCTGGATCCACCTGCCGGACAGGCCAATATCAACTGCTGGCTATGCCAGAACCATCTGGGGGACAGTCCGGAATCACCTGCCAGCCATGGCGGAACCACCTCTCAGACGTACAAGAACCACGTGCCGGACAATCTGGAAACACGTACTGGACAGACTGGAACCACCTGCCGGCCACGCCTGAACCACCTGCCGAGCACGACAGAACCACCTGCCGGACACGCCAAAATCACCTGCGGGGTACACCAGAACCACTTGGAGGACTCTCCGGGATGACCTGCCCGGCATGCTGGAACCACCTCTCAGACGTACCAGAAGCACGTGGCGGACACCCCAGCACCACCTGCCGGACAGACCGCAACCACCTGCCGGACAGGCCGGAACCACCGGCTCGACCCGCCGGAACCACCGCCGGACATGCAAAATCACCTGCCGGCTACGCCAGAACCACTTGGCGAACACTCCGGAATCACCTGCCGGGCATGCCGAAACCACCTCTCAGACATGCCAGAACCACGAGGCAATGACCCCGGAAGCACCTGCCGAGCACGCCGGAACCACCTGCTCGACTCGCCAGAACCACCTGCCGGACACGCCAAAATCACCTGCCGGCTACGCCACAACCACTCGGCAGACACTCCAGTATCAGCTGCCGGGCATGCCGGAACCACCTCTCAGAGGTGCCGGAACCACATGCCGGAGAGACTGGAAGCAACTGCCGAACTCGCCAGAAACACCTGCTGGACATGCCGGAACCACCTGCCTGACAGTCCAAAATCATATGCTGGCTATGCCAAAACCACTTGGTGGACACTCCAGAATCACCTGGAGGGCATGCCGGAACCACGTCATGGACAGACTGCAAACAGCTGCCGGACACGCCAGAACCACCTTCTCGACTCGCCAGAACCACCTGCCGGACAAGCCAAAATCAACTGCCGGCTACGCCACAACCAGTTGGTGAACACTTCGGAATCACCTGCCGCGCTTGCCGGAACCACCTATCTGTCACGCCAAAATCACCTGCCGGCTACGCCAGAACCACTCGGCAGAGACTCCGGAACCACCTCCAGGACAGACCGGAATCACCTGCCAGACACGCTGGAACCACCTGCTCGACTCGCCAGAACCACCTGCCCGACAGGCCAAAATCACCTGCCGGCTACACCAGAAGCACTCGGCAGAGACTCCGGAACCACCTCCAGGACAGACCGGAATCACCTGCCGGACACACCGGGACCACCTGCTTGACTCGCCAGAACCACCTGCCGCACACGCCAAAATCACCAGCCGGCTACTCCACAACCACTTGTTGGACACTCCAGAATCGCCTGCCGGGCATGTTGGAACCACGTCTCAGAGGTGCCACAACAACATGCTGGAGACTGCGGAAGCACCTGCTGAGAAGGCCAGAAGTTCCTGATCCACTCCACAGAACCACCTGCTGGACACGCCAAAATCAGCTGCCGGCTACGCCACAACCAGTTGGTGAACACTTCGGAATCAACTGCCGGGCTTGCTGGAAGCACCTGCCGGTCACGCCAATATCACCTGGCAGCTATGCCAGAACCGCTTGGCGGACACTCTGGAAACACCTGTCGGGCCTGCCAGAACCACATCTCAGACGTGCCAGAACCATGTGCCCGAGATGCCGGAACCACACCCCGAACAGACTGAAACAACCTGCCAGACCCGCCTGAACCACCTGCCGAGCACACCGGAACCACCTGCTCGACTTGCCGGAACCACCTACCTGACACGCAAAAACCACCGGCCGGGTATGCCACAACCACTTGGTGGTCACTCTGGAATCGTCTGCCAGACATGCCAGAAGCAGCTCTCAGACACACCAGAACAACCTGCCGGAGACGACAGAAGCACCTGCTGAGCATGCCTGAGCCACCTGCTCGACTCGCAAGAAACACCTGCCACACACGCCAAAATCACCTGCCTGCTACACCAGAAGCACTTGGCAGACAAGCCGGAATCACGTGAAGGGCATGCCGTCACAATCTCTCAGACGTGCCAGAACCTCGTGCCGGACACCCCAGAACACCCTGCCGGACAGACCGGAACCACCTGCCGGACACGCCGCAACCACCAGCGCGACTCGCCGGAACCACCCCCGGACATGCAAAATCACCTGCCGGCTACGCCAGAAACACTTGGCGAACACACCGGAATCACCTGCCGGGCATGTCGGAAGCACCTCTCAGACATGTCAGAACCACGTGCCAAGGACACCGGAAGCACCTGCCGAGCACGCCGGAACCACCTGCTCTACTCGCCAGAACCACCTGCCGCACACGCCAAAATCACCTGCCAGGTATGCCAGAACCACTTTGTGGACACTCCGAAATCATCTGCTGGACATGCCAGAACCAGCTCTCAGACACACCAGAACCACATGCCGGACATGCCGGAAGCACCTCTTAGACATGCCAGAAGGACGTGTCGGACACGCCGGAAACACCTACCGGACAGACCGGAACCACATGCCAGACATCCCGGAACCACTTGCCGAGCACGCCGGAGCCGCCTGCTCGATAGGCCGGAACCACCTGCCAGACAGGCCAAAATCAACAGCTGGCTATGCTAGAACCACCTGGCGGACAGTCCAAAATCACCTGCCTGGCATGCAGGAACCACCTCTCAGACGGAACAGAACCACGTTCCGGACACGCTGGAACCACATCCTGGACAGACTGGAACCACCTGCCGAGCTCGCCGGAACCACCTGCTCGACTGGCAGGACAATCGTGCCGGACACGCCAAAAGGAACTGCCGGCTACACCAGAACCACTTAACCGACACTCCAGAATCACCTGCCTGGCATGCCAGAACCACCTCTCAGACGTGCCAGAAGCACGTGCCGGACATGCCGGAACGACCTACGGGACAGACCGGAACCACCTGCCTGACATGCCGGAACCACCTGCCGAGCACGCCAGAGCCACCTGCTCCCCTTGCCGGAACCACCTGCCAGACAGGCCAAAATCAACAGCTGGCTGTGCGAGAACCACCTGGGGGACAGTCCGGAATCACCTGCCAGCCATGGCGGAACCACCTCTCAGACGTACCAGAACCACGTGCCGGACAATCTGGAAACACGTACTGGACAGACTGGAACCACCTGCCGGCCACGCCTGAACCTCCTGCCGAGCACGACGGAACCACCTGCCAGACACGCCAAAATCACCTGTGGGCTACTCCACAACCATTTGGAGGACTCTCCGGGATGACCTGCCGGACATGCTGGAACCACCTCTCAGACGTGCCAGAACCATGTGGCAGAGAGTCCGGAATCACCTGTTGGGCATGTGGAACCACCTCTGAGACGTACCAGAACCACCTGCCGGACACGCCAAAATCACCTGCCGGCTACGCCAGAACCACTTGGCGGACACTCCGGAATCACCTGCCGGGCATGCCAGCACAACCTCTCAGAAGTGCCAGAAGCACGTGCCGGACAGGCCGGAACCATCTCCCGGACAGACTGGAACCACAGGAAACACTCGCCGGAACCACCTGCTTGACTCACCGGTCCCACCTGCAGGACACACCAAAATCACCTGCCCGCTACACCAGAACCACTTGGGGCACAAGCCGGAATCACGTGAAGGGCATGCCGGCACAACCTCACAGACGTGCCAGAACCTCCTGCCGGACACCTCAGAACCACCTGCCAGACAGACTGCAACCACCTGCCGGACACGCGCGAACCACCGGCTCGACCCGCCGGAACCACTGCCAGACATGCAAAATCACCTGCCGGCTACACCAGAACCACTTGGCAAACACTCCGGAATCACCTGCCGGGCATGCCAGAACCAACTCTCAGACATGCCAGAACCACGTGCCAATGACACCAGAAGCACCTGCCGAGCATGCCGGAACCACCTGCTCGACTCGCCAGAACCACCTGCCAGTCATGCAAAAATCACCTGCCGGCTTCGCCACAACCAGTTGGTGAACACTTCCCCATCACCTGCCGGGCTTGCTGGAACCACCTGCCGGTCATGTCAAAATCACCTGCCAACTACGCCAGAACCACTTGTCGACACTGCGGAAACACCTGTCGGGCCGGCCAGAACTACATCTCAGACGTGCCAGAACCTTGTGCGTGTGATGCCGGAACCACACCCCGAACAGACGGAGACCACCTGACAGACCCGCCTGAACCACCTGCCGAGCACGCCGGAGCCACCTGTTCGACTCACCGGAAGCACCTGCCAGACAGGCCAAAATCAAAAGCTGGCTATGCGAGAACCATCTGGCGGACAGTCCGGAATCACCTGCCGGGCATGCAGGAAGCACCTCTCAGATGTAACGGAACCACGAGCCGGACACGCTGGAACCACGTCCTGGACAGACTGGAACCACCTGCCGAGCACTCCGGAACCACCTGCTCGACTCGCACGACCCACGTGCTGGACACGCCAAAATGAACTTTCGGCTACACCAGAACCACTTACCCGACACTCCAGAATCACCTGCCAGGCATGCCAGAACCACCTCTCACACGTTCCAGAAGCACGTGCCGGACATGCCGGAACGACCTATCGGACAGAACGGAACCACCTGCCAGACACGCCGGAACCACGTGCTGAACACGCCACAGCCACCTGCTCGACTCGCCGGATCCACCGTCCGGACAGGCCAATATCAACTGCTGGCTATGCCAGAACCACCTGGGGGACAGTCCGGAATCACCTGCCAGCCATGGCGGAACCACCTCTCAGACGTACAAGAACCACGTGCCGGACAAGCTGGAAACACTTACTGGACAGACTGGAACCACCTGCCGGCCACGCCTGAACCACCTGCCGAGCACGATGGAACCACCTGCCGGACACGCCAAAATCACCTGCGGGGTACACCAGAACCACTTGGAGAACTCTCCGGGATGACCTGCCCGGCATGCTGGAACCACCTCTCAGACGTACCAGAAGCACGTGGCGGACACCCCAGCACCACCTGCCGGACAGACCGCAACCACCTGCCGGACAGGCCGGAACCACCGGCTCGACCCGCCGGAACCACCGCCGGACATGCAAAATCACCTGCCGGCTACGCCAGAACCACTTGGCGAACACTCCGGAATCACCTGCCGGTCATGCCGAAACCACCTCTCAGACATGCCAGAACCACGAGGCAATGACCCCGGAAGCACCTGCCGAGCACGCCGGAACCACCTGCTCGACTCGCCAGAACCACCTGCCGGACACGCCAAAATCACCTGCCGGCTACGCCACCACCACTCGGCAGACACTCCAGTATCAGCTGCCGGGCATGCCGGAACCACCTCTCAGAGGTGCCGGAACCACATGCCGGAGAGACTGGAAGCAACTGCCGAACTCGCCAGAAACACCTGCTGGACATGCCGGAACCACCTGCCTGACAGTCCAAAATCATATGCCGGCTATGCCAAAACCACTTGGTGGACACTCCAGAATCACCTGGAGGGCATTCCGGAACCACGTCATGGACAGACTGCAAACAGCTGCCGGACACGCCAGAACCACCTTCTCGACTCGCCAGAACCACCTGCCGGACACGCCAAAATCACCTGCCGGCTACGCCACAACCAGTTGGTGAACACTTCGGAATCACCTGCCGCGCTTGCCGGAACCACCTATCGGTCACGCCAAAATCACCTGCCGGCTACGCCACAACCAGTTGGTGAACACTTCGGAATCACCGGCCGCTCTTGCCGGAACCACCTGCCGGTCACACTAAAATCACCTGCCGGCTATGCCAGAACCACTCGGCAGAGACTCCGGTACCACCTCCAGGACAGACCGGAATCACCTGCCGGACACGCCGGAACCACCTGCTCGACTCGCCGGAACCACCTGCCGGACACGCCAAAATCACCTGCCGGCTACGCCAGAACCACTCGGCAGAGATTCCGGAACCACCTCCAGGACAGACCGGAATCACCTGCCGGACACGCCGGGACCACCTGCTTGACTCGCCAGAACCACCTGCCGACACGCGCCAAAATCACCAGCCGGCTACTCCACAACCACTTGTCGGACACTCCAGAATCACCTGCCGGGCATGTTGGAACCACCTCTCAGAGGTGCCACAACAACATGCTGGAGACTGCGGAAGCACCTGCTGAGAAGGCCGGAAGTTCCTGATCCACTCCACAGAACCACCTGCTGGACACGCCAAAATCACCTGCCGGCTACGCCACAACCAGTTGGTGAACACTTCGGAATCAACTGCCGGGCTTGCTGGAAGCACCTGCCGGTCACGCCAATATCACCTGCCAGCTACGCCAGAACCGCTTGGCGGACACTCCGGAAACACCTGTCGGGCCTGCCAGAACCACATCTCAGACGTGCCAGAACCATGTGCCCGAGATGCCGGAACCACACCCCGAACAGACTGAAACCACCTGCCAGACCCGCCTGAACCAACTGCCGAGCACACTGGAACCACCTGCTCGAATCGCCGGAACCACCTACCTGACACGCAAAAACCACCGGCCGGGTATGCCAGAACCACTTGGTGGTCACTCCGGAATCATCTGCCAGACACGCCAGAAGCAGCTCTCAGACACACCAGAACAACCTGCCGGAGACGCCAGAAGCACCTGCTGAGCATGCCTGAGCCACCTGCTCGACTCGCAAGAAACACCTGCCAGACGTGCCAAAATCACCTGCCTGCTACACCAGAAGCACTTGGCAGACAAGCCGGAATCACGTGAAGGGCATGCCGTCACAATCTCTCAGACGTGCCAGAACCTCGTGCCGGACACCCCAGAACACCCTGCCGGACAGACAGGAACCAGCTGCCGGACACGCCGGAACCACCGGCGCGACTCGCCGGAACCACCCCCGGACATGCAAAATCACCTGCCGGCTACGCCGGAAACACTTGGGGAACACTCCGGAATCACCTGCCGGGCATGCCGGAACCACCTCTCAGATATGCCAGAACCACGTGCCAATGACCCCGGAAGCACCTGCCGAGCACGCCGGAACCACCTGCTCGACTCGCCAGAAACACCTGCCGGACACGCCAGAATCAACTGCCGGGTACGCCAGAACCACCTGGCGGACACTCCGAAATCACCTGTCGCGCATGCCGGAACCACCTCTCAGACGTGCTGGAAGCACGTGCCGGACATGCCGGAATCACCTACCGGACAGACCGGAACCACCTGCCGAGCACGCCGGAGCCACCTGTTCGACTTGCTGGAACCACCTGCCGGACAGGCCAATATTAACTGCTGGCTATGCCAGAACCACTTTGTGGACACTCCGAAATCATCTGCCGGACATGCCAGAACCAGCTCTCAGACACACCAGAACCTCATGCCGGACACGCCGGAAGCACCTGCTGAGCATGCCTGAGCCACCTGCTCGACTCGCAAGAAACACCTGCCGGACACGCCAAAATCACCTGCCGAGTACGCCAGAACCACTTGGCGGACACTCCGGAATCACAGGTCGGGCATGCCGGAACCACCTCTCAGACTTGCCAGAACCATGTTCCGGACACGCCGGTACCACCTGCCGAGTATGCCGGAACCACCTGATCCACTCCTGAGGACCACCTGCTGGACACGCCAAATTCACCTGCTGGCTACGCCAGAACCACTCGGCAGACACTCCGGAATAAGCTGCCGGGCATGCCGGAACCACCTCTTAGACATGCCAGAAGGACGTGTCGGACACGCCGGAAACACCTACCGGACAGACCGGAACCACCTGCCAGACATCCCGGAACCACCTGCCGAGCACGCCGGAGCCGCCTGCTCGATAGGCCGGAACCACCTGCCAGACAGGCCAAAATCAAAAGCTGGCTATGCTAGAAACACCTGGCGGGCAGTCCAAAATCACCTGCCTGGCATGCAGGAACCACCTCTCAGACGTAACAGAACCACGTTCCGGACACGCTGGAACCACGTCCTGGAAAGACTGGAACCACCTGCCGAGCTCGCCGGAACCACCTGCTCGACTCGCACGACCCACGTGCTGGACACGCCAAAATGAACTTTCGGCTACACCGGAACCACATACCCGACACTCCAGAATCACCTGCCTGGCATGCCAGAACCACCTCTCACACGTTCCAGAAGCACGTGCCGGACATGCCGGAACGACCTATCTGACAGAACGGAACCACCTGCCAGACATGCCGGAACCACCTGCTGAACACGCCACAGCCACCTGCTCGACTCGCCAGATCCACCGGCCTCACAGGCCAATATCAACTGCTGGCTATGCCAGAACCACCTGGGGGACAGTCCGGAATCACCTGCCAGCCATGGCGGAACCACCTCTCAGACGTACAAGAACCACGTGCCGGACAAGCTGGAAACACTTACTGGACAGACTGGAACCACCTGCCGGCCACGCCTGAACCACCTGCCGAGCACGATGGAACCACCTGCCGGACACGCCAAAATCACCTGCGGGCTACACCAGAACCACTTGGAGAACTCTCCGGGATGACCTGCCGGGCATGCTGGAACCACCTCTCAGAGTACCAGAAGCACGTGGCGGACACCCCAGCACCACCTGCCGGACAGACCGCAACCACTTGCCGGACACGCCGGAACCACCAGCTCGACCCACTGGAACCACCGCCGGACATGCAAAATCACCTGCCGCCTACGCCAGAACCACTTGGCGAACACTCCGGAATCACCTGCCGGGCATGCCGGAACCACCTCTCAGACATGCCAGAACCACGTGCCAATGACCCAGGAAGCACCTGCCGAGCACGCCGGAACCACCTGCTCGACTCGCCAGAACCACCTGCCGGACACACCAAAATCAACTGCCGGCTGCGCCACAACCACTCGGCAGACACTCCGGTAACAGCTGCCGGGCATGCCGGAACCACCTCTCAGAGATGCCAGAACCACATGCCGGAGAGACTGGAAGCAACTGCCGAACTCGCCGGAAACACCTGCTGGACATGCCGGAACCACCTGCCTGACATGCCAAAATCACCTGCCGACTATGCCAGAACCACTTGGCGAACACTCTGGAATCACTTGCCGGGCATGCAGGAACCACCTCTCAGACATGCCAGAACCCCGTGCCAATGACCCCGGAAGCACCAGCCGAGCACGCCGGAACCACCTGCTCGACTCGCCAGAACCACCTGCCGATCACGCAAAAATCACCTGCCGGCTACGCCACAACCAGTTGGTGAACACTTTGGAATCACCTGCCAGGCTTGCTGGAACCACCTGCCAGTCATGCCAAAATCACCTGCCAACTACGCCAGAACCGCTTGGAGGACACTGCGGAAACACCTGTCGGGCCGGCTGGAACCACATCTCAGACGTGGCAGAAACGTGTTCATGAGATGCTGGAACCACACCCCGAACAGACGGATACCACCTGCCAGAACTGCCTGAACCACCTGCTGAGCACGCCGGAACCACCTGCTTGACTCACTGGTACCACCTCCCTGACACGCCAAAATCACCTGCTGGGTATGCCAGAACCACTTGGCGGACACTCCGGAATCATCTGCCGGACATGCCGGAACCAGCTCTCAGACACACCAGAACCAAGTGCCGGAGACGCCGGAAGCACCTGCCGAGCATGCCGGAGCCACCTGCTCGACTCGCCTGAAACACCTGCCGGACACGCCAAAATCACCTGCCGGGTACGCCAGAACCACCTGGCGGACACTCCGGAATCACCTGTCGGCCATGACGGAGCCACCTCTCAGACGTGCCGGAAGCACGTGCCAGACACGCCGGAAACACCTACCGGACAGACCGGAACCACCTGCCAAGAACGCCGGAGCCACCTGTTCGACTCGCTGGAACCACCTGCCGGACAGGCCAATATCAACTGCTGGCTATGCCAGAACCACCTGGGGGACAGTCCGGGATCACCTGCCAGCCATGGCGGAACCACCTCTCAGACGTACCAGAACCACCTGCCGGAGAAGCTGGAAACACGTCCTGGACAGACTGGAACCACGTGACGGCCATGCCTGAACCACCTGCCGAGCACGGCGGAACCAAATGCCGGACACGCCAAAATCACCTGCGGGCTACGCCAGAACCACTTGGACGACTCTCCGAAATGACCTGCCGGGCATGTTGGAACCACCTCTCAGACGTGCCAGAAGCACGTGGCGGACAGTCCAGAATCACCTGTTGGGCATACGCAACCACCTCCGAGACGTACCAGAACCACGTGCCGTGCACGCCGGAACCACCTACCGGACAGACCGGAATCAACGTTTTGGCATGCCGGAACCACCAGTCAGATGTGCCAGAAACACGTGCCGGAGACGCCGGAAGCACCTGACGAGCACGTCGCAACCACCTGCTCAACTCGCCTGAACCACCTGACGGACACGCCAAAATCACCTGCCCGCTACACCAGCACCACTTCGGGGACAAGCCGGAATCACGTGAGGGGCATGCTGGCACTGCCTCTCAGACTGAACCTCGTTCCGGACACCACAGAACCACCTGCCGGACAGAGCGGAACCACCTGCCGGACACGCCGGAACCACCGGCTCGACCCGCCGGAACGACCGCTTGACATGCAAAATCACCTGCCGGCTACGCCGGAAACACTTGGCGAACACTCCGGAATCACCTGCCGGGCATGCCGGAACCACCTCTCAGGTATGCCAGAACCACGTGCCAATGACCCCGGAAGCACCTGCCGAGCACGCCGGAACCACCTGCTCGACTCGCCAGAACCACCTGCCTGACACGCAAAAATCACCTGCCGGCTACGCCACAACCAGTTGGGGAACACTTCGGAATCACCTGCCGGGCTTGCTGGAACCACCTGCCGGTCATGCCAAAATCACCTGCCAACTACGCCAGTACCACTTGGCGGACACTGTGGAAACACCTGTCGGGCCGGCCGGAACCACATCTCAGACGTGCCAGAACCATGTGCATGAGATGCTGGAACCACACCCCGAACAGACGGAAAACACCTGCCAGACACGTCTGAACAACCTGCCGAGCACGCCGGAGCCACCTGCTCGACTCGCCGGAACCACCTACCTGACATGCCCAAATCACCAGCCGGGTATGCCAGAAGCACTTGGGGGACACTCCGGAATCATCTGCCGGACATGCCGGCACCAGCTCTCAGACACACCAGAACCAAGTGCCGGAGACGCCGGAAGCACCTGCCGAGCATGCCGGAGCCACCTGCTCGACTCGCCAGAAACACATGCCGGACACGCCAAAATCAACTGCCGGCTACGCCAGAACCACCTGGCGGACACTCCGTAATCACCTGTCGCGCATGCCGGAACCACCTCTCAGACGTGCCGGAAGCACGTGTCGGACACGCCGGAATCACCTACCGGACAGACCGGAACCACCTGCCGAGCACGCCGGAGCCACCTGTTCGACTCGCTGGAACCACCTGCCGGACAGGCCAATATCAACTGCTGGCTATGCCAGAACCACCTGGGGGACGGTCCGGAATCATCTGCCAGACATGCCAGAACCAGCTCTCAGACACACCAGAACCACATGCCGGACACGCCGGAAGCACCTGCTGAGCATGCCTGAGCCACCTGCTCGACTCGCAAGAAACACCTGCCGGACACGCCAAAATCACCTGCCGAGTACGCCAGAACCACTTGGCGGACACTCCGGAATCACAGGTCGGGCATGCCGGAACCACCTCTCAGACTTGCCAGAACCATGTTCCGGACACGCCGGTACCACCTGCCGAGTATGCCGGAACCACCTGATCCACTCCTGAGGACCACCTGCTGGACACGCCAAAATCACCTGCTGGCTACGCCAGAAGCACTCGGCAGACACTCCGGAATAAGCTGCCGGGCACGCCGGAACCACCTCTTAGACATGCCAGAAGGACGTGTCGGACACGCCGGAAACACCTACTGGACAGACCGGAACCACCTGCCAGACATCCCGG
Source organism: Equus przewalskii (assembly GCF_037783145.1). NCBI lineage: Eukaryota > Metazoa > Chordata > Mammalia > Perissodactyla > Equidae > Equus > Equus przewalskii. The sequence goes on from NW_027226743.1 coordinate 30,299, forward strand.
AACCACCTGCCGAGAACGCCGGATCCGCCTGCTCGATAGGCCGGAACCACCTGCCAGACAGGCCAAAATCAAAAGCTGGCTATGCTAGAAACACCTGGCGGGCAGTCCAAAATCACCTGCCTGGCATGCAGGAACCACCTCTCAGACGTAACAGAACCACGTTCCGGACACGCTGGAACCACGTCCTGGAAAGACTGGAACCACCTGCCGAGCTCGCCGGAACCACCTGCTCGACTGGCAGGACAATCGTTCCGGACACGCCAAAAGGAACTGCCGGCTACACCAGAACCACTTAACCGACACTCCAGAATCACCTGCCTGGCAGGCCAGAACCACCTCTCAGATGTGCCAGAAGCACGTTCCGGACATGCCGGAACGACCTACGGGACAGACCGGAACCACCTGCCTGACATGCCGGAACCACCTGCCGAGCACGCCAGAGCCACCTGCTCCCCTTGCCGGAACCACCTGCCAGACAGGCCAAAATCAACAGCTGGCTGTGTGAGAACCACCTGGGGGACAGTCAGGAATCACCTGCCAGCCATGGCGGAACCACCTCTCAGACGTACCAGAACCACGTGCCGGACAATCTGGAAACACGTACTGGACAGACTGGAACCACCTGCCGGACACACCTGAACCACCTGCCGAGCACGACGGAACCACCTGCGGGCTACTCCAGAACCACTTGGAGGACTCTCCGGGATGACCTGCCGGGCATGCTGGAACCACCTCTCAGATGCGCCAGAAACACGTGCCGGAGACGCCGGAAGCACCTGCCGAGCACGCCGGAACCACCTGCTCGACTCGCCAGAACCACCTGCCGGACACGCAAAAATCACCTGCCGGCTACGCCACAACCAGTTGGGGAACACCTCGGAATCACCTGCTGGGCTTGCTGGAACCACCTGCCGGTCATGCCAAAATCACCTGCCGGCTTCGCCACAACCAGTTGGTGAACACTTCCCCATCACCTGCCGGGCTTGCTGGAACCACCTGCCGGTCATGTCAAAATCACCTGCCAACTAGGCGAGAACCACTTGTCGACACTCCGGAAACACCTGTCTTGCCGCCCAGAACTACATCTCAGACGTGCCAGAACCTTGTGCGTGTGATGCCGGAACCACACGCCGAACAGACGGAGACCACCTGCCAGACCCGCCTGAACCACCTGCCGAGCACGCCGGAGCCACCTGTTCGACTCACCGGAAGCACCTGCCAGATAGGCGAAAATCAACAGCTGGCTATGCGAGAACCATCTGGCGGACAGTGCGGTATCACCTGCCGTGCATGCAGGAACCACCTCTCAGATGTAACGGAACCACGAGCCGGACACGCTGGAACCAGGTCCTGGACAGACTGGAACCACCTGCCGAGCACTCCGGAACCACCTCTGAGAGGTGCCAGTACCACATGCCGGAGAGACTGGAAGCAACAGCCGAACTCGCCGGAAACACCTGCTGGACATGCCGGAACCACCTGCCTGACAGTCCAAAATCATATGACGGCTATGCCAAAACCACTTGGTGGACACTCCAGCATCACCTGGAGGGCATGCCGGAACCACGTCATGGACAGACTGCAAACACCTGCCGGACACGCCGGAACCACCTGCTCGACACGCCAGAACCACCTGCCGGACACGCCAAAATCACCTGCCTGCTACGCCAGAACCACTCGGCAGAGACTCCGGAACCACCTCCAGGACAGACCGGAATCACCTGCCGGACACGCCGGGACCACCTGCTTGACTCGCCAGAACCACCTGCCGGACACACCAAAATCACCAGCCGGCTACTCCACAACCACTTGTCGGACACTCCAGAATCGCCTGCCGGGCATGTTGGAACTACCTCTCAGAGGTGCCACAACAACATGCTGGAGACTGCGGAAGCACCTGCTGAGAAGGCCGGAAGTTCCTGATCCACTCCACAGAACCACCTGCTGGACACGCCAAAATCACCTTCCGGCTACGCCACAACCACTTGGCAGACACTCCGGAATCACCTACCGGGCATGCCAGCACAACCTCTCTGAAGTGCCAGAAGCACGTGCCGGACAGGCCGGAACCATCTCCCAGACAGTGTGGAACCACAGGAAACACTTGCCGGAACCACCTGCTTGACTCACCGGTCCCAATTCCAGGACACACCAAAATCACCTGCCCGCTACACCAGAACCACTTGGGGGACAAGCTGGAATCACGTGAAGGGCATGCCGGCACAACCTCACAGACGTGCCAGAACCTCCTGCCGGACACCTCAGAACCACCTGCCAGACAGACTGCAACCACCTGCCGGACACGCGCGAACCACCGGCTCGACCCGCCGGAACCACTGCCAGACATGCAAAATCACCTGCCGGCTACACCAGAACCACTTGGCAAACACTCCGGAATCACCTGCCGGGCATGCCGGAACCACCTCTCAGACATGCCAGAACCACGTGCCAATGACACCAGAAGCACCTGCCGAGCATGCCGGAACCACCTGCTCGACTCGCCAGAACCACCTGCCAGTCATGCAAAAATCACCTGCCGGCTTCGCCACAACTAGTTGGTGAACACTTCCCAATCACATGCCTGGCTTGCTGGAACCACCTGCCGGTCATGTCAAAATCACCTGCCAACTACGCCAGAACCACTTGTCGACACTGCGGAATCACCTGTCGGGCCGGCCAGAACTACATCTCAGACGTGCCAGAACCTTGTGCGTGTGATGCCGGAACCACACCCCGAACAGACGGAAACCACCTGCCAGACCCGCCTGAACCACCTGCCGAGCACACTGGAACCACGTGCTCGACTCGCCGGAACCACCTACCTGACACGCAAAAACCACCGGCCGGGTATGCCACAACCACTTGGTGGTCACTCCGGAATCATCTGCCAGACATGCCAGAAGCAGCTCTCAGACACACCAGAACAACCTGCCGGAGACGCCAGAAGCACCTGCAGAGCAAGCCTGAGCCACCTGCTCGACTCGCAAGAAACTCCTGCCAGACACGCCAAAATCACCTGCCTGCTACACCAGAAGCACTTGGCAGACAAGCCGGAATCACGTGAAGGGCATGCCGTCACAATCTCTCAGACGTGCCAGAACCTCGTGCCAGACACCCCAGAACACCCTGCCGGACAGATCGGAACCACCTGCCGGACACGCCGGAACCACCGGCGCGACTCGCCGGAACCACCCCCGGACATGGAAAATCACCTGCCGGCTACGCCAGAAACACTTGGCGAACACTCCGGAATCACCTGCCGGGCATGCCGGAACCACCTCTCAGACATGCCAGAACCACGTGCCAAGGACACCGGAAGCACCTGCCGAGCACGCCGGAACCACCTGCTCGACTCGCCAGAACCACCTGCCGGACACGCCAAAATCACCTGCCAGGTATGCCAGAACCAGTTTGTCCACACTCCGAAATCATCTGCCGGACATGCCAGAACCAGCTCTCAGAGACACCAGAACCACATGCCGGACACGCCGGAAGCACCTGCTGAGCATGCATGAGCCACCTGCTCCACTCGCAAGAAACACCTGCCGGACACGCCAAAATCACCTGCCGAGTACGCCAGAACCACTTGGCGGACACTCCGGAATCACAGGTCGGGCAGCCAGAACCACCTCTCAGACTTGCCAGAACCATGTTCCGGACACGCCGGTACCACCTGCCGTGTATGCCGGAACCACCTGATCCACTCCCGAGGACCACCTGCTGGACACGCCAAAATCACCTGCTGGCTACGCCAGAACCACTCGGCAGACACTCCAGAATTAGCTGCCGGGCATGCCGGAACCACCTCTTAGACATGCCAGAAGGACGTGTCGGACACGCCGGAAACACCTACCGGACAGACCGGAACCACCTGCCAGACATCCTGGAACCACCTGCCGAGCACGCCGGAGCCGCCTGCTCGATAGGCCGGAACCACCTGCCAGACAGGCCAAAATCAACAGCTGGCTATGCTAGAACCACCTGGCGGACAGTCCAAAATCACCTGCCTGGCATGCAGGAACCACCTCTCAGACGGAACAGAACCACGTTCCGGACACGCTGGAACCACATCCTGGACAGACTGGAACCACCTGCCGAGCTCGCCGGAACCACCTGCTCGACTGGCAGGACAATCGTGCTGGACACGCCAAAAGGAACTGCCGGCTACACCAGAACCACTTAACCGACACTCCAGAATCACCTGCCTGGCATGCCAGAACCACCTCTCAGACGTGCCAGAAGCACGTGCCGGACATGCCGGAACGACCTACGGGACAGACCGGAACCACCTGCCTGACATGCCGGAACCACCTGCCGAGCACGCCAGAGCCACCTGCTCCCCTTGCCGGAACCACCTGCCAGACAGGCCAAAATCAACAGCTGGCTGTGCGAGAACCACCTGGGGGACAGTCCCGAATCACCTGCCAGCCATGGCGGAACCACCTCTCAGACGTACCAGAACCACGTGCCGGACAATCTGGAAACACGTACTGGACAGACTGGAGCCACCTGCCGGCCACGCCTGAACCACCTTCCGAGCACGACGGAACCACCTGCGGGCTACTCCAGAACCACATGGAGGACTCTCCGGGATGACCTGCCGGGCATGCTGGAACCACCTCTCAGACGTGCCAGAAGCACGTGCCGGACATGCCGGAACGACCTACGGGACAGACCGGAACCACCTGCCTGACATGCCGGAACCACCTGCCGAGCACGACGGAACCACCTGCGGGCTACTCCAGAACCACTTGGAGGACTCTCCGGGATGACCTGCCGGGCATGCTGGAACCACCTCTCAGACGTGCCAGAAGCACGTGCCGGACATGCCGGAACGACCTACGGGACAGACCGGAACCACCTGCCTGACATGCCGGAACCACCTGCCGAGCACGACGGAACCACCTGCGGGCTACTCCAGAACCACTTGGAGGACTCTCCGGGATGACCTGCCGGGCATGCAGGAACCACCTCTCAGACGCGCCAGAACCATGTGACAGACAGTCCGGAATCACCTGTTGGGCATGTGGAACCACCTCTGAGACGTACCAGAACCACCTGCCGGACACGCCAAAATCACCTGCCGGCTACGCCACAACCACTTGGCGGACATTCTGGAATCACCTGCCGGGCATGCCAGCACAACCTCTCAGAAGTGCCAGAAGCACGTGCCGGACAGGCCGGAACCATCTCCCGGACAGACTGGAACCACAGGAAACACTCGCCGGAACCACCTGCTTGACTCACCGGTCCCAATTCCAGGACACACCAAAATCACCTGCCCGCTACACCAGAACCACTTGGGGGACAAGCTGGAATCACGTGAAGGGCATGCCGGCACAACCTCACAGACGTGCCAGAACCTCCTGCCGGACACCTCAGAACCACCTGCCAGACAGACTGCAACCACCTGCCGGACACGCGCGAACCACCGGCTCGACCCGCCGGAACCACTGCCAGACATGCAAAATCACCTGCCGGCTACACCAGAACCACTTGGCAAACACTCCGGAATCACCTGCCGGGCATGCCGGAACCACCTCTCAGACATGCCAGAACCACGTGCCAATGACACCAGAAGCACCTGCCGAGCATGCCGGAACCACCTGCTCGACTCGCCGGAACCACCTGCCGCACACGCCAAAATCACCTGCCAGGTATGCCAGAACCACTTTGTGGACACTCCGAAATCATCTGCCGGACATGCCAGAACCAGCTCTCAGACACACCAGAACCACATGCCGGACACGCCGGAAGCACCTGCTGAGCATGCCTGAGCCACCTGCTCGACTCGCAAGAAACACCTGCCGGACACGCCAAAATCACCTGCCGAGTACGCCAGAACCACTTGGCGGACACTCCGGAATCACAGGTCGGGCATGCCGGAACCACCTCTCACACTTGCCAGAACCATGTTCCGGGATGCCGGTACCACCTGTCGAGTATGCCGGAACCACCTGATCCACTCCCGAGGACCACCTGCTGGACACGCCAAAATCACCTGCTGGCTACACCAGAACCACTCGGCAGACACTCCGGAATAACCTGCCGGGCATGCCGGAACCACCTCTTAGACATGCCAGAAGGACGTGTCGGACACGCCGGAAACACCTACCGGACAGACCGGAACCACCTGCCTGACATGCCGGAACCACTTGCCGAGCACGCCAGAGCCGCCTGCTCGATAGGCCGGAACCACCTGCCAGACAGGCCAAAATCAACAGCTGGCTGTGCGAGAACCACCTGGGGGACAGTCCAGAATCACCTGCCAGCCATGGCGGAACCACCTCTCAGACGTACCAGAGCCACGTGCCGGACAATCTGGAAACACGTACTGGACAGACTGGACCCACCGGCCAGCCACGCCTGAACCACCTGCCGAGCACGACGGAACCACCTGACGGACACGCCAAAATCACCTGCCGGCTACGCCAGAACCACTTGGCGGACACTCCGGAATCACCTGCCCGGCTTGCCAGCACAACCTCTCAGAAGTGCCAGAAGCATGTGCCGGACAGGCCGGAACCATCTCCTGGACAGACTGGAACCACAGGAAACACTCGCCGGAACCACCTGCTTGACTCACTGGTCCCACCTGCAGCACACACCAAAATCACCTGCACGCTACACCAGAACCACTTGGGGCACAAGCCGGAATCACGTGAAGGGCATGCCGGCACAACCTCACAGAAGTGCCAGAACCTCTTGCCGGACACCTCAGAACCACCTGCCAGAGAGACTGCAACCACCTGCCGGACACGCGGGAACCACCGGCTCGACCCGCCGGAACCACTGCCAGACATGCAAAATCACCTGCCGGCTACACCAGAACCACTTGGCAAACACTCCGGAATCACCTGCCGGGCATGCCGGAACCACCTCTCAGACATGCCAGAACCACGTGCCAATGACACCAGAAGCACCTGCCGAGCATGCCGGAACCACCTGCTCGACTCGCCAGAACCACCTGCCAGTCATGCAAAAATCACCTGCCGGCTTCGCCACAACCAGTTGGTGAACACTTCCCCATCACCTGCCGGGCTTGCTGGAACCACCTGCCGGTCATGTCAAAATCACCTGCCAACTACGCCAGAACCACTTCTTGACACTGCGGAAACACCTGTCGGGCCGGCCAGAACTACATCTCAGACGTGCCAGAACCTTGTGCGTGTGATGCCGGAACCACACCCCGAACAGACGGAGACCACCTGCCAGACCCGCCTGAACCACCTGCCGAGCACGCCGGAGCCACCTGTTCGACTCACCGGAAACACCTGCCAGACAGGCCAAAATCAACAGCTGGCTATGCGAGAACCATCTGGCGGACAGTCCGGAATCACCTGCCGGGCATGCAGGAACCACCTCTCAGATGTAACGGAACCACGAGCCGGACACGCTGGAACCACGTCCTGGACAGACTGGAACCACCTGCCGAGCACTCCGGAACCACCGGCTCGACTCGCACGACCCACGTGCTGGACACGCCAAAATGAACTTTCGGCTACACCAGAACCACTTACCCGACACTCCAGAATCACCTGCCTGGCATGCCAGAACCACCTCTCACACGTTCCAGAAGCACGTGCCGGACATGCCGGAACGACCTATCGGACAGAACGGAACCACCTGCCAGACACGCCGGAACCACCTGCTGAACACGCCACAGCCACCTGCTCGACTGGCCGGATCCACCGGCCGGACGGGCCAATATCAACTGCTGGCTATGCCAGAACCACCTGGGGGACAGTCCGGAATCACCTGCCAGCCATGGCGGAACCACCTCTCAGACGTACAAGAACCACGTGCCGGACAAGCTGGAAACACTTACTGGACAGACTGGAACCACCTGCCGGCCACGCCTGAACCACCTGCCGAGCACGATGGAACCACCTGCCGGACACGCCAAAATCACTTGTGGGGTACACCAGAACCACTTGGAGAACTCTCCGGGATGACCTGCCGGGCATGCTGGAACCACCTCTCAGACGTACCAGAAGCACGTGGCGGACACCCCAGCACCACCTGCCGGACAGACCGCAACCACCTGCCGGACACGCCGGAACCACCGGCTCGACCTGCCGGAACCTCCGCCGGACATGCAAAATCACCTGCCGGCTACGCCAGAACCACTTGGCGAACACTGCGGAATCACCTGCCAGGCATGCCGCAACCACCTCTCAGACATGTCAGAACCACGTGCCAATGACCCCGGAAGCACCTGCCGAGCACGCCGGAACCACCTGCTCGACTCGCCAGAACCACCTGCCGGACACGCCAAAATCACCTGCCGGCTACGCCACAACCACTCGGCAGGCACTCCGGTATCAGCTGCCGGGCATGCCGGAACCACCTCTCAGAGGTGCCAGAACCACATGCCGGAGAGACTGGAAGCAACTGCCGAACTTGCCGGAAACACCTGCTGGACATGCCGGAACCACCTGCCTGACAGTCCAAAATCATATGCCGGCTATGCCAAAACCACTTGGTGGACACTCCAGAATCACCTGGAGGGCATGCCGGAACCACGTCATGGACAGACTGCAAACACCTGCCGGACACGCCAGAACCACCTTCTCGACTCGCCAGAACCACCTGCCGGACACGCCAAAATCACCTGCCGGCTACGCCACAACCAGTTGGTGAACACTTCGGAATCACCTGCCGCGCTTGCCGGAACCACCTGCCGGTCACGCCAAAATCACCTGCCGGCTATGCCAGAACCACTCGGCAGAGACCGCGGAACCACCTCCAGGACAGACCGGAATCACCTGCCGGACACGCCGGGACCACCTGCTCGACTCGCCAGAACCACCTGCCGGACACGCCAAAATCACCAGCCGGCTACTCCACAACCACTTGTCGGACACTCCAGAATCACCTGCCGGGCATGTTGGAGCCACCTCTCAGAGGTGCCACAACAACATGCTGGAGACTGCGGAAGCACCTGCTGAGAAGGCCGGAAGTTCCTGATCCACTCCACAGAACCACCTGCTGGACACGTCAAAATCACCTGCCGGCTACGCCACAACCAGTTGGTGAACACTTCGGAATCAACTGCCAGGCTTGTTGGAAGCACCTGCCGGTCACGCCAATATCACCTGCCAGCTACGCCAGAACCGCTTGGCGGACACTCCGGAAACACCTGTCGGGCCTGCCAGAACCACATCTCAGACGTGCCAGAACCATGTGCCCGAGATGCCGGAACCACACCCCGAACAGACTGAAACCACCTGCCAGACCCGCCTGAACCACCTGCCGAGCACACTGGAACCACCTGCTCGACTCGCCGGAACCACCTACCTGACACGCAAAAACCACCGCCCGGGTATGCCAGAACCACTTGGTGGTCACTCCGGAATCATCTGCCAGACATGCCAAAAGCAGCTCTCAGACACACCAGAACAACCTGCCGGAGACGCCAGAAGCACCTGCTGAGCATGCCTGAGCCACCTGCTCGACTCGCAAGAAACACCTGCCAGACACGCCAAAATCACCTGCCTGCTACACCAGAAGCACTTGGCAGACAAGCCGGAATCACGTGAAGGGCATGCCGTCACAATCTCTCAGACGTGCCAGAACCTCGTGCCGGACACCCCAGAATACCCTGCCGGACAGACTGGAACCACCTGCCAGACATCCCGGAACCACTTGCCGAGCACGCCGGAGCCGCCTGCTCGATAGGCCGGAACCACCTGCCAGACAGGCCAAAATCAACAGCTGGCTATGCTAGAACCACCTGGCGGACAGTCCAAAATCACCTGCCTGGCATGCAGGAACCACGTCTCAGACGTAACAGAACCACGTTCCGGACACGCTGGAACCACATCCTGGACAGACTGGAACCACCTGCCGAGCTCGCCGGAACCACCTGCTCGACTGGCAGGACAATCGTGCCGGACACGCCAAAAGGAACTGCCGGCTACACCAGAACCACTTAACCGACACTCCAGAATCACCTGCCTGGCATGCCAGAACCACCTCACAGACGTGCCAGAAGCACGTGCCGGACATGCCGGAACGACCTATGGGACAGACCGGAACCACCTGCCTGACATGCCGGAACCACCTGCCGAGCACGCCAGAGCCACCTGCTCCCCTTGCCGGAACCACCTGCCAGACAGGCCAAAATCAACAGCTGGCTGTGCGAGAACCACCTGGGGGACAGTCCGGAATCACCTGCCAGCCATGGCGGAACCACCTCTCAGACGTACCAGAACCACGTGCCGGACAATCTGGAAACACGTACTGGACAGACTGGAACCACCTGCCGGCCACGCCTGAACCTCCTGCCGAGCACGACGGAACCACCTGCCGGACACGCCAAAATCACCTGCGGGCTACTCCACAACCACTTGGAGGACTCTCCGGGATGACCTGCCGGGCATGCTGGAACCACCTCTCAGACGTACCAGAAGCACGTGGCGGACACCCCAGCACCACCTGCCGGACACGCCGGAACCACCGGCTCGACCCGCCGGAACCACTGCCAGACATGCAAAATCACCTGCCGGCTACACCAGAACCACTTGGCAAACACTCCGGAATCACCTGCCGGGCATGCCGGAACCACCTCTCAGACATGCCAGAACCACGTGCCAATGACACCAGAAGCACCTGCCGAGCATGCCGGAACCACCTGCTCGACTCGCCAGAACCACCTGCCAGTCATGCAAAAATCACCTGCCGGCTTCGCCACAACCAGTTGGTGAACACTTCCCCATCACCTGCCGGGCTTGCTGGAACCACCTGCCGGTCATGTCAAAATCACCTGCCAACTACGCCAGAACCACTTGTCGACACTGCGGAAACACCTGTCGGGCCGGCCAGAAATATATCTCAGACGTGCCAGAACCTTGTGCGTGTGATGCCGGAACCACACCCCGAACAGACGGAGACCACCTGACAGACCCGCCTGAACCACCTGCCGAGCACGCCGGAGCCACCTGTTCGACTCACCGGAAGCACCTGCCAGACAGGCCAAAATCAAAAGCTGGCTATGCGAGAACCATCTGGCGGACAGTCCGGAATCACCTGCCGGGCATGCAGGAAGCACCTCTCAGATGTAACGGAACCACGAGCCGGACACGCTGGAACCACGTCCTGGACAGACTGGAACCACCTGCCGAGCACTCCGGAACCACCTGCTCGACTCGCACGACCCACGTGCTGGACACGCCAAAATGAACTTTCGGCTACACCAGAACCACTTACCCGACACTCCAGAATCACCTGCCTGGCATGCCAGAACCACCTCTCACACGTTCCAGAAGCACGTGCCGGACATGCCGGAACGACCTATCGGACAGAACGGAACCACCTGCCAGACACGCCGGAACCACCTGCTGAACACGCCACAGCCACCTGCTCGACTGGCCAGATCCACCGGCCGGACAGGCCAATATCAACTGCTGGCTATGTCAGAACCACCTGGGGGACAGTCCGGAATCACCTGCCAGCCATGGCGGAACCACCTCTCAGACGTACAAGAACCACATGCCGGACAAGCTGGAAACACTTACTGGACAGACTGGAACCACCTGCCGGCCACGCCTGAACCACCTGCCGAGCACGATGGAACCACCTGCCGGACACGCCAAAATCACCTGCGGGGTACACCAGAACCACTTGGAGAACTCTCCGGGATGACCTGCCGGGCATGCTGGAACCACCTCTCAGACGTACCAGAAGCACGTGGCGGACACCCCAGCACCACCTGCCGGACAGAGCGCAACCACCTGCCGGACACGCCGGAACCACCGGCTCGACCCGCCGGAACCACCGCCGGACATGCAAAATCACCTGCCGGCTACGCCAGAACCACCTGGCGAACACTGCGGAATCACCTGCCGGGCATGCCGGAACCACCTCTCAGACATGCCAGAACCACGTGCCAATGACCCCGGAAGCACCTGCCGAGCACGCCGGAACCACCTGCTCGACTCGCCAGAACCACCTTCCGGACACGCCAAAATCACCTGCCGGCTACGCCACAACCACTCGGCAGGCACTCCGGTATCAGCCTCCGGGCATGCAGGAACCACCTCTCAGAGGTCCCAGAACCACATGCCGGAGAGACTGGAAGCAACTGCCGAACTCGCCGGAAACACCTGCTGGACATGCCGGAACCACCTGCCTGTCAGTCCAAAATCATATGCCGGCTATGCCAAAACCACTTGGTGGACACTCCAGAATCACCTGGAGGGCATGCCGGAACCACGTCATGGACAGGCTGCAAACACCTGCCGGACACGCCAGAACCACCTTCTCGACTCGCCAGAACCACCTGCCGGACACGCCAAAATCACCTGCCGGCTACGCCACAACCAGTTGGTGAACACTTCGGAATCACCTGCCGCGCTTGCCGGAACCACCTGCCGGTCACGCCAAAATCACCTGCCGGCTATGCCAGAACCACTCGGCAGAGACCGCGGAACCACCTCCAGGACAGACCGGAATCACCTGCCGGACACGCCGGGACCACCTGCTCGACTCGCCAGAACCACCTGCCGGACACGCCAAAATCACCAGCCGGCTACTCCACAACCACTTGTCGGACACTCCAGAATCACCTGCCGGGCATGTTGGAGCCAACTCTCAGAGGTGCCACAACAACATGCTGGAGACTGCGGAAGCACCTGCTGAGAAGGCCGGAAGTTCCTGATCCACTCCACAGAACCACCTGCTGGACACGCCAAAATCACCTGCCGGCTACGCCACAACCAGTTGGTGAACACTTCGGAATCAACTGCCGGGCTTGCTGGAAGCACCTGCCGGTCACGCCAATATCACCTGCCAGCTACCCCAGAACCGCTTGGCGGACACTCCGGAAACACCTGTCGGGCCTGCCAGAACCACATCTCAGACGTGCCAGAACCATGTGCCCGAGATGCCGGAACCACACCCCGAACAGACTGAAACCACCTGCCAGACCCGCCTGAACCACCTGCCGAGCACACTGGAACCACCTGCTCGACTCGCCGGAACCACCTACCTGACACGCAAAAACCACCGCCCGGGTATGCCAGAACCACTTGGTGGTCACTGCGGAATCATCTGCCAGACATGCCAAAAGCAGCTCTCAGACACACCAGAACAACCTGCCGGAGACGCCAGAAGCACCTGCTGAGCATGCCTGAGCCACCTGCTCGACTCGCAAGAAACACCTGCCAGACACGCCAAAATCACCTGCCTGCTACACCAGAAGCACTTGGCAGACAAGCCGGAATCACGTGAAGGGCATGCCGTCACAATCTCTCAGACGTGCCAGAACCTCGTGCCGGACACCCCAGAACACCCTGCCGGACAGACCGGAACCACCTGCCAGACATCCCGGAACCACTTGCCGAGCACGCCGGAGCCGCCTGCTCGATAGGCCGGAACCACCTGCCAGACAGGCCAAAATCAACAGCTGGCTATGCTAGAACCACCTGGCGGACAGTCCAAAATCACCTGCCTGGCATGCAGGAACCACCTCTCAGACGGAACAGAACCACGTTCCGGACACGCTGGAACCACATCCTGGACAGACTGGAACCACCTGCCGAGCTCGCCGGAACCACCTGCTCGACTGGCAGGACAATCGTGCCGGACATGCCAAAAGGAACTGCCGGCTACACCAGAACCACTTAACCGACACTCCAGAATCACCTGCCTGGCATGCCAGAACCACCTCTCAGACGTGCCAGAAGCACGTGCCGGACATGCCGGAACGACCTACGGGACAGACCGGAACCACCTGCCTGACATGCCGGAACCACCTGCCGAGCACGCCAGAGCCACCTGCTCCCCTTGCCGGAACCACCTGCCAGACAGGCCAAAATCAACAGCTGGCTGTGCGAGAACCACCTGGGGGACAGTCCGGAATCACCTGCCAGCCATGGCGGAACCACCTCTCAGACGTACCAGAACCACGTGCCGGACAATCTGGAAACACGTACTGGACAGACTGGAACCACCTGCCGGCCACGCCTGAACCTCCTGCCGAGCACGACGGAACCACCTGCCGGACACGCCAAAATCACCTGCGGGCTACTCCACAACCACTTGGAGGACTCTCCGGGATGACCTGCCGGGCATGCTGGAACCACCTCTCAGACGC
>NW_027226744.1:0-18150 GCF_037783145.1 Equus przewalskii
GCCAGAACCACCTGGGGGACGGTCCGGAATCACCTGCCAGCCATGGCGGAACCACCTCTCAGACGTACCAGAACCACCTGCCGGAGAAGCTGGAAACACGTCCTGGACAGTCTGGAACCACCTGCCGGCCAAGCCTGAACCACCTGCCAAGCACAACGGAACGACCTGCCAGACACGCCAAAATCACCTGCGTGTTATGCCAGAACCACTTGGAGGACTCTCTGGGATGACCTGCCGGGCATGCCGGAACCACCTCTCAGACGTGCCAGAACCATGTGGCGGACAGTCCGGAATCACCTGTTGGGCATGCGCAACCACCTCTGAGACGTACCAGAACCACATGCCGTGCCGGCTGGAACCACCTACCGGACAGACCGGAATCACCTTTCGGGCATGCCGGAACCACCTGTCAGATGTGCCAGAAACACGTGCCGGAGACGCCGGAAGCACCTGCCAAGCACGTTGGAACCACCTGCTCAACTCGCCTGAACCACCTGCCGGCCATGCCAAAATCACCTGCCGACTATGCCAGAACCACTTGGCGAACACTCCGGAATCACTTGCCGGGCATTCAGGAACCACCTCTCAGACATGCCAGAACCCCGTGCCAATGACCTCGGCAGCACCAGCCAAGCACGCCGGAACCACCTGCTCGACTAGCCAGAACCACCTGCCGATCACGCAAAAATCACCTGCCGGCTACGCCACAACCAGTTGGTGAACACTTTGGAATCACCTGCCAGGCTTGCTGGAACCACCTGCCAGTCATGCCAAAATCACCTGCCAACTACGCCAGAACCGCTTGGCGGACACTGCGGAAACACCTGTCGGGCCGGCTGGAACCACATCTCAGACGTGCCAGAAACATGTTCATGAGATGCTGGAACCACACCCCGAACAGACGGATACCACCTGCCTGAACCGCCTGAACCACCTGCTGAGCACGCCGGAACCACCTGCTCGACTCACCGGTACCACCTCCCTGACACGCCAAAATCACCTGCTGGGTATGCCAGAACCACTTGGCGGACACTCCGGAATCATCTGCCGGACATGCCGGAACCAGCTCTCAGACACACCAGAACCACGTGCCGGAGACGCCGGAAGCACCTGCCGAGCATGCCGGAGCCACCTGCTCGACTCGCCAGAAACACCTGCCGGACACGCCAAAATCACCTGCCGGGTACGCCAGAACCACCTGGCGGACACTCCGAAATCACCTGTCGCGCATGCCGGAACCACCTCTCAGACGTGCCGGAAGCACGTGCCGGACACGCCGGAATCACCTACCGGACAGACCGGAACCACCTGCCGAGCACGCCGGAGCCACCTGTTCGACTCGCTGGAACCACCAGCCGGACAGGCCAATATCAACTGCTGGCTATGCCAGAACCACCTGGGGGACGGTCCGGAATCACCTGCCAGCCATGGCGGAACCACCTCTCAGACGGACCAGAACCACCTGCCGGAGAAGCTGGAAACACGTCCTGGACAGACTTGAACCACGTGACGGCCATGCCTGAACCACCTGCCGAGCACGGCGGAACCACCTGCCGGACACGCCAATATCACCTGCGGGCTACGCCAGAACCACTTGGACGACTCTCCGAAATGACCTGCCGGGCATGTTGGAACCACCTCTCAGACGTGCCAGAAGCACGTGGCGGACAGTCCGGAATCACCTGTTGGGCATACGCAACCACCTCTGAGACGGACCACAACCACGTGCCGTGCACGCCGGAACCACCTACCGGACAGACCGGAATCAACTTTTGGGCATGCCGGAACCACCAGTCAGATGTGCCAGAAACACGTGCCGGAGACGCCGGAAGCACCTGCCGAGCACGTCGCAACCACCTGCTCAACTCGCCTGAACCACCTGCCGGACACGCCAAAATCACCTGCCCGCTACACCAGCACCACTTCGGGGACAAGCCGGAATCACGTGAGGGGCATGCCGGCACAGCCTCTCAGACTGAACCTCGTGCCGGACACCACAGAACCACCTGCCGGACAGACCGGAACCACCTGCCGGACACGCCGGAACCACCGGCTCGACCCGCCAGAACGACCGCTGGATGTGCAAAATCACCTGCCGGCTACGCCGGAAACACTTGGCGAACACTCCGGAATCACCTGCCGGGCATGCCGGAACCACCTCTCAGATATGCCAGAACCATGTGCCAATGACCCCGGAAGCACCTGCCGAGCACGCCGGAACCACCTGCTCGACTCGCCAGAACCACCTGCCGGACACGCAAAAATCACCTGCCGGCTACGCCACAACCAGTTGGGGAACACTTCG
Source organism: Equus przewalskii (assembly GCF_037783145.1). Lineage (NCBI taxonomy): Eukaryota > Metazoa > Chordata > Mammalia > Perissodactyla > Equidae > Equus > Equus przewalskii. The sequence continues at coordinate 2,306 of NW_027226744.1, forward strand.
GAATCACCTGCCGGGCTTGCTGGAACCACCTGCCGGTCCTGCCAAAATCACCTGCGAACTACGCCAGTACCACTTGGCGGACACTGTGGAAACACCTGTCGGGCCGGCCGGAACCACATCTCAGACGTGCCAGAACCATGTGCATGAGATGCTGGAACCACACCCCGAACAGACGGAAAACACCTGCCAGACCCGTCTGAACAACCTGCCGAGCACGCCGGAGCCACCTGCTCGACTCGCCGGAACCACCTACCTGACATGCCCAAATCACCAGCCGGGTATGCCAGAACCACTTGGCGGACACTCCGGAATCATCTGCCGGACATGCCGGAACCAGCTCTCAGACACACCAGAACCACGTGCCGGAGACGCCGGAAGCACCTGCCGAGCATGCCGGAGCCACCTGGTCGACTAGCCAGAAACACCTGCCGGACACGCCAAAATCACCTGCCGGGTACGCCAGAACCACCTGGCGGACACTCCGAAATCACCTGTCGCGCATGCCGGAAACACCTCTCAGACGTGCCGGAAGCACGTGCCGGACACGCCGGAATCACCTACCGGACAGACCGGAACCACCTGCCGAGCACGCCGGAGCCACCTGTTCGACTCGCTGGAACCACCTGCCGGACAGGCCAATATCAACTGCTGGCTATGCCAGAACCACCTGGGGGACAGTCCGGGATCAACTGCCAGCCATGGCGGAACCACCTCTCAGACGTACCAGAACCACCTGCCGGAGAAGCTGGAAACACGTCCTGGACAGTCTGGAACCACCTGCCGGCCAAGCCTGAACCACCTGCCAAGCACAACGGAACAACCTGCCAGACACGCCAAAATCACCTGCGTGTTATGCCAGAACCACTTGGAGGACTCTCTGGGATGACCTGCCGGGCATGCCGGAACCTCCTCTCAGACGTGCCAGAACCACGTGGCGGACAGTCCGGAATCACCTGTTGGGCATGCGCAACCACCCTTGAGACGTACCAGAACCTCATGCCGTGCAGGCTGGAACCACCTACCGGACAGACCGGAATCACATTTCGGGCATGCCGGAACGACCTATCAGATGTGCCAGAAACACGTGCCGGAGACGCCGGAAGCACCTGCCAAGCACGTTGGAACCACCTGCTCAACTCGCCTGAACCACCTGCCGGACATGCCAAAATCACCTGCCGACTATGCCAGAACCACTTGGCGAACACTCCGGAATCACTTGCCGGGCATGCAGGAACCACCTCTCAGACATGCCAGAACCCCGTGCCAATGACCCCGGAAGCACCAGCCGAGCACGCCGGAACCACCTGCTCGACTCGCCAGAACCACCTGCCGATCAAGCAAAAATCACCTGCCGGCTACGCCACAACCAGTTGGTGAACACTTTGGAATCACCTGCCAGGCTTGCTGGAACCACCTGCCAGTCATGCCAAAATCACCTGCCAACTACGCCAGAACCGCTTGGCGGACACTGCGGAAACACCTGTCGGGCCGGCTGGAGCCGCATCTCAGACGTGCCAGAAACGTGTTCATGAGATGCTGGAACCACACCCCGAACAGACGGATACCACCTGCCAGAACCGCCTGAACCACCTGCTGAGCACGCCGGAACCACCTGCTCGACTCACCGGTACCACCTCTCTGACACGCCAAAATCACCTGCTGGGTATGCAAGAACCACTTGGCGGACACTCCGGAATCATCTGCCGGACATGCCGGAACCAGCTCTCAGACACACCAGAACCAAGTGCCGGAGACGCCGGAAGTACCTGCCGAGCATGCCGGAGCCACCTGCTCGACTCGCCAGAAACACCTGCCGGACACGACAAAATCACCTGCCGGGTATGCCAGAACCACCTGGCGGACACTACGGAATCACCTATCGCGCATGCCGGAACCACCTCTCAGACGTGCCAGAAGCACGTGGCGGACAGTCCGGAATCACCTGTTGGGCATACGCAACCACCTCTGACACGAACCAGAACCACGTGCCGTGCACGCCGGAACCACCTACCGGACAGACCGGAATCAACTTTTGGGCATGCCGGAACCACCAGTCAGATGTGCCAGAAACAAGTGCCGGAGACGCCGGAAGCACCTGCCGAGCACGTCGCAACCACCTGCTCAACTCGCCTGAACCACCTGCCGGACACGCCAAAATCACCTGCCCGCTACACCAGCACCACTTCGGGGACAAGCCGGAATCACGTGAGGGGCATGCCGGCACAGCCTCTCAGACCGAACCTTGTGCCGGACACCACAGAACCACCTGCCGGACAGACCGGAACCACCTGCCGGACACGCCGGAACCACCGGCTCGACCCGCCGGAACGACCGTTGGACATGCAAAATCACCTGCCTGCTACGCCGGAAACACTTGGCGAACACTCCGGAATCACCTGCCGGGCATGCCGGAACCACCTCTCAGATATGCCAGAACCACGTGCCAATGACCCCGGAAGCACCTGCCGAGCACGCCAGAACCACCTGCTCGACTCGCCAGAACCACCTGCCGGACACGCAAAAATCACCTGCCGGCTACGCCACAACCAGTTGGGGAACACTTCGGAATCACCTGCCGGGCTTGCTGGAACCACCTGCCGGTCATGCCAAAATCACCTGCCTACTACGCCAGTACCACTTGGCGGACACTGTGGAAACACCTGTCGGGCCGGCCGGAACCACATCTCAGACGTGCCAGAACCATGTGCATGAGATGCTGGAACCAGACCCCGATCAGACGGGAAACACCTGCCAGACCCATCTGAACAACCTGCCGAGCACGCCGGAGCCGCCTGCTCGACTCGCCGGAACCACCTACCTGACATGCCCAAATCACCAGCCGGGTATGCCAGAACCACTTGGCGGACACTCCGGAATCATCTGCCGGACATGCTGGAACCAGCTCTCAGATACACCAGAACCACGTGCCGGAGACGCCGGAAGCACCTGCCAAGCATGCCGGAGCCACATGCTCGACTCGCCAGAAACACCTGCCGGACATGCCAAAATCACCTGCCGGTTACGCCAGAACCACCTGGCGTACACTCCGAAATCACCTGTCCTGCATGCCGGAACCAGCTCTCAGACGTGCCGGAAGCACGTGCCGGACACGCCGGAATCACCTACCGGAAAGACCGGAACCACCTGCCGAGCACGCTGGAGCCACCTGTTCGACTCGTTGGAACCAGCTGCCGGACAGGCCAATATCAACTGCTGGCTATGCCAGAACCACCTGGGGGACGGTCCGTAATCACCTGCCAGCCATGGCGGAACCACCTCTCAGTCGTACCAGAACCACCTGCCGGAGAAGCTGGAAACACGTCCTGGACAGTCTGGAACCACCTGCCGGCCAAGCCTGAACCACCTGCCAAGCACAACGGAACAACCTGCAGGACACGCCAAAATCACCTGCGTGTTATGCCAGAACCACTTGGAGGACTCTCTGGGATGACCTGCCGGGCATGCCGGAACCACCTCTCAGACGTGCCAGAACCATGTGGCGGACAGTCCGGAATCACCTTTTGGGCATGCGCAACCACCTCTGAGACGTACCAGAACCACATGCCGTGCAGGCTGGAACCACCTACCGGACAGACCGGAATCACCTTTCGGGCATGCCGGAACCACCTGTCAGATGTGCCAGAAACACGTGCCGGAGACGCCGGAAGCACCTGCCAAGCACGTTGGAAGCACCTGCTCAAGTCGCCTGAACCACCTGCCGGACATGCCAAAATCACCTGCCGACTATGCCAGAACCACTTGGCGAACACTCCGGAATCACTTGCCGGGCATGCAGGAACCACCTCTCAGACATGCCAGAACCCCGTGCCAATGACCCCGGAAGCACCAGCCGAGCACGCCGGAACCACCTGCTCGACTCGCCAGAACCACCTGCCGATCACGCAAAAATCACCTGCCGGCTACGCCACAACCAGTTGGTGAACACTTTGGAATCACCTGCCAGGCTTGCTGGAACCACCTGCCAGTCATGCCAAAATCACCTGCCAACAACGCCAGAACCGCTTGGCTGACACTGCGGAAACACCTGTCGGGCCGGCTGGAACCACATCTCAGACGTGCCAGAAACATGTTCATGAGATGCTGGAACCACACCCCGAACAGACGGATACCACCTGCCAGAACCGCCTGAACCACCTGCTGAGCACGCCGGAACCACCTGCTCGACTCACCGGTACCACCTCCCTGACACGCCAAAATCACCTGCTGGGTATGCCAGAACCACTTGGCGGACACTCCGGAATCATCTGCCGGAGATGCCGGAACCAGCTCTCAGACACACCAGAACCAAGTGCCGGAGACGCCGGAAGCACCTGCCGAGCATGCCGGAGCCACCTGCTCGACTCGCCAGAAACACCTGCCGGACACGCCAAAATCACCTGCCGGGTATGCCAGAACCACCTGGCAGACACCACGGAATCACCTGCCGCGCATGCCGGAACCACCTCTCAGACGTGCCGGAAGCACGTGCCGGACACGCCGGAAACACCTACCGGACAGACCGGAACCACCTGATAAGAACGCCGGAGCCACCTGTTCGACTCGCTGGAACCACCTGCCGGACAGGCCAATATCAACTGCTGGCTATGCCAGAACCACCTGGGGGACAGTCCGGGATCACCTGCCAGCCATGGCGGAACCACCTCTCAGACGTACCAGAACCACCTGCCGGAGAAGCTGGAAACACGTCCTGGACAGACTGGAACCACGTGACGGCCATGCCTGAACCACCTGCCGAGCACGGCGGAACCACCTGCCGGACACGCCAAAATCACCTGCGGGCTACGCCAGAACCACTTGGACGACTCTCCGAAATGACCTGCCGGGCATGTTGGAACCACCTCTCAGACGTGCCAGAAGCACGTGGCGGACAGTCCGGAATCACCTGTTGGGCATACGCAACCACCTCTGAGACGTACCAGAACCACGTGCCGGGCACGCCGGAACCACCTACCGGACAGACCGGAATCCACTTTTGGGCATGCCGGAACCACCAGTCAGATGTGCCAGAAACACGTGCCGGAGACGCCGGAAGCACCTGCCCAGCACGTCGCAACCACCTGCTCAACTCGCCTGAACCACCAGCCGGACACGCCAAAATCACCTGCCCGCTACACCAGCACCACTTCGGGGACAAGCCAGAATCACGTGAGGGGCATGCTGGCACAGCCTCTCAGACTGAACCTCGTGCCGGACACCAGAGAACCACCTGCCGGACAGACCGGAACCACCTGCCGGACACGCCGGAACCACCGGCTCGACCCGCGGGAACGACCGCTCGACGTGCAAAATCACCTGCCGGCTACGCCGGAAACACTTGGCGAACACTCCGGAATCACCTGCCGGGCATGCCGGAACCACCTCTCAGATATGCCAGAACCACGTGCCAATGACCCCGGAAGCACCTGCCGAGCACGCCGGAACCACCTGCTCGACTAACCAGAACCACCTGCCGGACACGCAAAAATCACCTGCCGGCTACGCCACAACCAGTTGGTGAACACTTTGGAATCACCTGCCAGGCTTGCTGGAACCACCTGCCAGTCATGCCAAAATCACCTGCCAACTACGCCAGAACTGCTTGGCGGACACTGCGGAAACACCTGTCGGGCCGGCTGGAACCACATCTCAGACGTGCCAGAAACGTGTTCATGAGATGCTGGAACCACACCCCGAACAGACGGATACCACCTGCCAGAACCGCATGAACCACCTGCTGAGCACGCCGGAACCACCTGCTCGACTCACCGGTACCACCTCCCTGACACACCAAAATCACCAGCTGGGTATGCCAGAACCACTTGGCGGACACTCCGGAATCATCTGCCGGACATGCCGGAACCAGCTCTCAGTCACACCAGAACCACGTGCCGGAGACGCCGGAAGCACCTGCCGAGCATGCCGGAGCCACCTGCTCGACTCGCCAGAAACACCTGCCGGACACGCCAAAATCACCTGCCGGGTACGCCAGAACCACCTGGCGGACACTCCGAAATCACCTGTCGCGCATGCCGGAACCACCTCTCAGACGTGCCGGAAGAACGTGCCGGACACGCCGGAATCACCTACCGGACAGACCGGAACCTCCTGCCGAGCACGCCGGAGCCACCTGTTTGACTCGCTGGAACCACCTGGGGGACGGTCCGGAATCACCTGCCAGCCATGGCGGAACCACCTCTCAGACGTAACAGAACCTCCTGCCGGAGAAGCTGGAAACACGTCCTGGACAGTCTGGAACCACCTGCCGGCCAAGCCTGAACCACCTGCCAAGCACAACGGAACAACCTGCCAGACACGCCAAAATCACCTGCGTGTTATGCGAGAACCACATGGCGGACTCTCTGGGATGACCTGCCGGGCATGCCGGAACCACCTCTCAGACGTGCCAGAACCATGTGGCGGACAGTCCGGAATCACCTGTTGGGCATGCGCAACCACCTCTGAGACGTACCAGAACCACATGCCGTGCAGGCTGGAACCACCTACCGGACAGACCGGAATCACCTTTCGGACATGCCGCAACCACCTGTCAGATGTGCCAGAAACACGTGCCGGAGACGCCGGAAGCACCTGCCAAGCACGTTGGAACCACCTGCTCAACTCGCCTGAACCACCTGCCGGACTTGCCAAAATCACCTGCCGACTATGCCAGAACCACTTGGCGAACACTCCGGAATCACTTGCCGGGCATGCAGGAACCACCTCTCAGACAAGCCAGAACCCCGTGCCAATGACCCCGGAAGCACCAGCCGAGCACGCCGGAACCACCTGCTCGACTCGCCAGAACCACCTGCCGGACACGCAAAAATCACCTGCCGGCTACGCCACAACCAGTTGGTGAACACTTTGGAATCACCTGCCAGGCTTGCTGGAACCACCTGCCAGTCATGCCAAAATCACCTGCCAACTACGCCAGAACCGCTTGGCAGACACTGCGGAAACACCTGTCGGGCCGGCTGGAACCACATCTCAGACGTGCCAGAAACGTGTTCATGAGATGCTGGAACCACACCCCGAACAGACGGATACCACCTGCCAGAACCGCCTGAACCACCTGCTGAGCACGCCAGAAGAACCTGCTCGACTCACCGGTACCACCTCCCTGACACGCCAAAATCACCAGCCGGGTATGCCAGAACCACTTGGCGGACACTCCCGAATCATCCGCCGGACATGCCGGAACCAGCTCTCAGACACACCAGAACCACGTGCCGGAGACGCCGGAAGCACCTGCCGAGCATGCCGGAGCCACCTGCTCGGCTCGCCAGAAACACCTGCCGGACACGCCAAAATCACCTGCCGGGTACGCCAGAACCACCTGGCGGACACTCCGAAATCACCTGTCGCGCATGCCGGAAACACCTCTCAGACGTGCCGGAAGCACGTGCCGGACAGGCCAGAATCACCTACCGGACAGACCGGAACCACCTGCCAAGAACGCCGGAGCCACCTGTTCGACTCGCTGGAACCACCTGCCGGACAGGCCAATATCAACTGCTGGCTATGCCAGAACCACCTGGGGGACAGTCCGGGATCACCTGCCAGCCATGGCGGAACCACCTCTCAGACGTACCAGAACCACCTGCCGGAGAAGCTGGAAACACGTCCTGGACAGACTGGAACCACGTGACGGCCATGCCTGAACCACCTGGCGAGCACGGCGGAACCACCCGCCGGACACGCCAAAATCCCCTGCGGCTACGCCAGAACCACTTGGACGAATCTCCGAAATGACCTGCAGGGCATGATGGAACCACCTCTCAGACGTGCCAGAAGCACGTGGCGGACAGTCCGGAATCACCTGTTGGGCATACGCAACCACCTCTGAGACGTACCAGAACCACGTGCCGGGCACGCCGGAACCACCTACCGGACAGACCGGAATCAACTTTTGGGCATGCCGGAACCACCAGTCAGATGTGCCAGAAACACGTGCCGGAGACGCCGGAAGCACCTGCCGAGCACGTCGCAACCACCTGCTCAACTCGCCTGAACCACCTGCCGGACACGCCAAAATCACCTGCCCGCTACACCCGCACCATTTCGGGGACAAGCCGGAATCACGTGAGGGGCATGCCGGCACAGCCTCTCAGACTGAACCTCGTGCCGGACACCACAGAACCACCTGCCGGACAGACCGGAACCACCTGCCGGACACGCCGGAACCACCGGCTCGACCCGCCGGAACGACCGCTGGACATGCAAAATCACCTGCCGGCTACGCCGGAAACACTTGGCGAACACTCCGGAATCACCTGCCGGGCATGCCGGAACCACCTCTCAGATATGCCAGAACCACGTGCCAATGACCCTGGAAGCACCTGCCGAGCACGCCAAACCACCTGCTCGACTCGCCAGAACCACCTGCCGGTCATGCAGAAATCACCTGCCGGCTACGCCACAACCAGTTGGGGAACACTTCGGAATTACCTGCCGGGCTTGCTGGAACAACCTGCCGGTCATGCCAAAATCACCTGCCAACTACGCCAGTACCACTTGGCGGACACTGTGGAAACACCTGTCGGGCCGGCCGGAACCACATCTCAGACGTGCCAGAACCATGTGCATGAGATGCTGGAACCACACCCCGAACAGACGGAAAACACCTGCCAGACCCGTCTGAACAACCTGCCGAGCACGCCGGAGCCACCTGCTCGACTCGCCGGAACCACCTACCTGACATGCCCAAATCACCAGCCGGGTATGCCAGAACCCCTTGGCGGACACTCCGGAATCATCTGCCGTACATGCCGGAACCAGCTCTCAGACACACCAGAACCACGTGCCGGAGACGCCGGAAGCACCTGCCGAGCATGCCGGAGCCACCTGCTCGACTCGCCAGAAACACCTGCCGGACACGCCAAAATCACCTGCCGGGTACGCCAGAACCACCTGGCGGACACTCCGAAATCACCTGTCGCGCATGCCGGAACCACCTCTCAGACGTGCCGGAAGAACGTGCCGGACACGCCGGAATCACCTACCGGACAGACCGGAACCTCCTGCTGAGCACGCCGGAGCCACCTGTTTGACTCGCTGGAACCACCTGGGGGACGGTCCGGAATCACCTGCCAGCCATGGCGGAACCACCTCTCAGACGTAACAGAACCTCCTGCCGGAGAAACTGGAAACACGTCCTGGACAGTCTGGAACCACCTGCCGGCCAAGCCTGAACCACCTGCCAAGCACAACGGAACAACCTGCCAGACACGCCAAAATCACCTGCGTGTTATGCGAGAACCACATGGCGGACTCTCTGGGATGACCTGCCGGGCATGCCGGAACCACCTCTCAGACGTGCCAGAACCATGTGGCGGACAGTCCGGAATCACCTGTTGGGCATGCGCAACCACCTCTGAGACGTACCAGAACCACATGCCGTGCAGGCTGGAACCACCTACCGGACAGACCGGAATCACCTTTCGGACATGCCGCAACCACCTGTCAGATGTGCCAGAAACACGTGCCGGAGACGCCGGAAGCACCTGCCAAGCACGTTGGAACCACCTGCTCAACTCGCCTGAACCACCTGCCGGACTTGCCAAAATCACCTGCCGACTATGCCAGAACCACTTGGCGAACACTCCGGAATCACTTGCCGGGCATGCAGGAACCACCTCTCAGACAAGCCAGAACCCCGTGCCAATGACCCCGGAAGCACCAGCCGAGCACGCCGGAACCACCTGCTCGACTCGCCAGAACCACCTGCCGGACACGCAAAAATCACCTGCCGGCTACGCCACAACCAGTTGGTGAACACTTTGGAATCACCTGCCAGGCTTGCTGGAACCACCTGCCAGTCATGCCAAAATCACCTGCCAACTACGCCAGAACCGCTTGGTAGACACTGCGGAAACACCTGTCGGGCCGGCTGGAACCACATCTCAGACGTGCCAGAAACGTGTTCATGAGATGCTGGAACCACACCCCGAACAGACGGATACCACCTGCCAGAACCGCCTGAACCACCTGCTGAGCACGCCAGAAGAACCTGCTCGACTCACCGGTACCACCTCCCTGACACGCCAAAATCACCAGCCGGGTATGCCAGAACCACTTGGCGGACACTCCCGAATCATCCGCCGGACATGCCGGAACCAGCTCTCAGACACACCAGAACCACGTGCCGGAGACGCCGGAAGCACCTGCCGAGCATGCCGGAGCCACCTGCTCGGCTCGCCAGAAACACCTGCCGGACACGCCAAAATCACCTGCCGGGTACGCCAGAACCACCTGGCGGACACTCCGAAATCACCTGTCGCGCATGCCGGAAACACCTCTCAGACGTGCCGGAAGCACGTGCCGGACAGGCCAGAATCACCTACCGGACAGACCGGAACCGCCTGCCGAGCACGCCGGAGCCACCTGTTCGACTCGCTGGAACCACCTGCCGGACAGGCCAATATCAACTGCTGGCTATGCCAGAACCACCTGGGGGACGGTCCGGAATCACCTGCCAGCCATGGCGGAACCACCTCTCAGACGTACCAGAACCACCTGCCGGAGAAGCTGGAAACACGTCCTGGACGGTCTGGAACCACCTGCCGGCCAAGCCTGAACCACCTGCCAAGCACAACGGAACAACCTGCCAGACACGCCAAAATCACCTGCGTGTTATGCCAGAACCACATGGCGGACTCTCTGGGATGACCTGCCGGGCATGCCGGAAACACCTCTCAGACGTGCCAGAACCATGTGGCGGACAGTCCGGAATCACCTGTTGGGCATGCGCAACCACCTCTGAGACGTACCAGAACCACATGCCGTGCAGGCTGGAACCACCTACCGGACAGACCGGAATCACATTTCGGGCATGCCGGAACCACCTGTCAGATGTGCCAGAAACACGTGCCGGAGACGCCGGAAGCACCTGCCAAGCACGTTGGAACCACCTGCTCAAGTTGCCTGAACCACCTGCAGGACATGCCAAAATCACCTGCCGGGTATGCCAGAACCACCTGGCGGACACTCCGAAATCACCTGTCGCGCATGCCGGAACCACCTCTCAGACGTGCCGGAAGCACGTGCCGGACACGCCGGAATCACCTACCGGACAGACCGGAACCACCTGCCGAGCACGCCGGAGCCACCTGTTCGACTCGCTGGAACCACCTGCCGGACAGGCCAATATCAACTGCTGCCTAAGCCAGAACCACCTGGGGGACAGTCCGGGATCACCTGCCAGCCATGGCGGAACCACCCCTCAGACGTACCAGAACCACCTGGGGGAGAAGCTGGAAACACGTCCTGGACAGACTGGAACCACGTGACGGCCATGCCTGAACCACCTGCCGAGCACGGCGGAACCACCTGCCGGACACGCCAAAATCACCTGCGGGCTACGCCAGATCCACTTGGACGACTCTCCGAAATGACCTGCCGGGCATGTTGGAACCACCTCTCAGACGTGCCAGAAGCACGTGGCGGACAGTCCGGAATCACCTGTTGGGCATACGCAACCACCTCTGACACGTACCAGAACCACGTGCCGTGCACGCCGGAACCACCTACCGGACAGACCGGAATCCACTTTTGGGCATGCCGGAACCACCAGTCAGATGTGCCAGAAACACGTGCCGGAGACGCCGGAAGCACCTGCCGAGCACGTCGCAACCACCTGCTCAACTCGCCTGAACCACCTGCCGGACACGCCAAGATCACCTGCCCGCTACACCAGCACCACTTCGGGGACAAGCCGGAATCACGTGAGGGGCATGCCGGCACAGCCTCTCAGACTGAACCTCGTACCGGACACCACAGAACCACCTGCCGGACAGACCGGAACCACCTGCCGGACACGCCGGAACCACCGGCTCGACCCGCCGGAACGACCGCTGGACATGCAAAATCAACTGCCGGCTACGCCGGAAACACTTGGCGAACACTCCGGAATCACCTGCCGGGCATGCCGGAACCACCTCTCAGATATGCCTGAACCACGTGCCAATGACCCCGGAAGCACCTGCCGAGCACGCCGGAACCACCTGCTCGACTCGCCAGAACCACCTGCCGGACACGCAGAAATCACCTGGCGGCTACGCCACAACCAGTTGGGGAACACTTCGGAATCACCTGCCGGGCTTGCTGGAACCACCTGCCGGTCATGCCAAAATCACCTGCCTACTACGCCAGTACCACTTGGCGGACACTGTGGAAACACCTGTCGGGCCGGCCGGAACCACATCTCAGACGTGCCAGAACCATGTGCATGAGATGCTGGAACCACACCCCTAACAGACGGAAAACACCTGCCAGACCCGTCTGAACAACCTGCAGAGCACGCCGGAGCCACCTGCTCGACTCGCCGGAACCACCTGCCTGACATGCCCAAATCACCAGCCGGGTATGCCAGAACCACTTGGCGGACACTCCGGAATCATCTGCCGGACATGCCGGAACCAGCTCTCAGACACACCAGAACCACGTGCCGGAGACGCCGGAAGCACCTGCCGAGCATGCCGGAGCCACCTGCTCGACTCGCCAGAAACACCTGCCGGGCACGCCAAAATCACCTGCCGGGTACGCCAGAACCACCTGGCGGACACTCCGAAATCACCTGTCGCGCATGCCGGAACCACCTCTCAGATGTGCCGGAAGCACGTGCCGGACACGCCGGAATCATCTACCGGACAGACCGGAACCACCTGCCGAGCACGCCGGAGCCACCTGTTCGACTCGCTGGAACCACCTGCCGGACAGGCCAATATCAACTGCTGGCTATGCCAGAACCACCTGGGGCATGGTCCGGAATCACCTGCCAGCCATGGCGGAACCACCTCTCAGACGTACCAGAACCAGCTGCCGGAGAAGGTGGAAACACCTCCTGGAAAGTCTGGAACCACCTGCCGTCCAAGCCTGAACCGCCTGCCAAGCACAACGGAACAACCTGCCAGACATGCCAAAATCACCTACGTGTTATGCCAGAACCACTTGAAGGACTCTCTGGGATGACCTGCCGGGCATGCCGGAACCACCTCTCAGACGTGCCAGAACCATGTGGCGGACAGTCCGGAATCACCTGTTGGGCATGCGCAACCACCTCTGAGACGTACCAGAACCACATGCCGTGCAGGCTGGAACCACCTACCGGAGAGACCGGAATCACCTTTCGGGCATGCCAGAACCACCTGTCAGATGTGCCAGAAACACGTGCCGGAGACGCCGGAAGCACCTGCCAAGCACGTTGGAACCACCTGCTCAACTCACCTGAACCACCTGCCGGACTTGCCAAAATCACCTGCCGACTATGCCAGAACCACTTGGCGAACACTCCGGAATCACTTGCCGGGCATGCAGGAACCACCTCTCAGACATGCCAGAACCCCGTACCAATGACCCCGGAAGCTCCAGCCGAGCACGCCGGAACCTCCTGCTGCACTCGCCAGAACCACCTGCCAATCACGCAAAAATCACCTGCCGGCTACGCCACAACCAGTTGGTGAACACTTTGGAATCACCTGCCAGGCTTGCTGGAACCACCTGCCAGTCATGCCAAAATCACCTGCCAACTGCCCCAGAACCGCTTGGCGGACACTGCGGAAACACCTGTCGGGCCGGCTGGAACCACATCTCAGACGTGCCAGAAACGTGTTCATGAGATGCTGGAACCACACCCCGAACAGACGGATACCACCTGCCAGAACCGCCTGAACCACCTGCTGAGCACGCCGGAACCACCTGCTCGACTCACCGGTACCACCTCCCTGACACGCCAAAATCACCGGCTGGGTATGCCAGAACCACTTGGCGGACACTCCGGAATCATCTGCCGGACATGCCGGAACCAGCTCTCAGACACACAAGAACCACGTGCCGGAGACGCCGGAAGCACCTGCCGAGCATGCCGGAGCCACCTGCTCGACTCGCCAGAAACACCTGCCGGACACGCCAATATCACCTGCCGGGTACGCCAGAACCACCTGGCTGACACTCCGAAATCACCTGTCGCGCATGCCGGAACCACCTCTCAGACGTGCCGGAAGCACGTGCCGGACACGCCGGAATCACCTTCCGGACAGCCCGGAACCACCTGCCGAGCACGCCGGAGCCACCTGTTCGACTCGCTGGAACCACCTGCCGGACAGGCCAATATCAACTGCTGGCTATGCCAGAACCACCTGGGGGACGGTCCGGAATCGCCTGCCAGCGATGGCGGAACCAGCTCTCAGACGTACCAGAACCACCTGCCGGAGAAGCTGGAAACACGTCCTGGACAGACTGGAACCACGTGACGGCCATGCCTGAACCACCTACCGAGCACGGCGGAACCACCTGCCGGACACGCCAAAATCACCTGCGGGCTACGCCAGAACCACTTGGACGACTCTCCGAAATGACCTGCCGGGCATGTTGGAACCACCTCTCAGACGTGCCAGAAGCACGTGGCGGACAGTCCGGAATCACCTGTTGGGCATACGCAACCACCTCTGACACGTACCAGAACCACGTGCCGTGCGCGCCGGAACCACCTACCGGACAGACCGGAATCAACTTTTGGGCATGCCGGAACCACCAGTCAGATGTGCCAGAAACACGTGCCGGAGACGCCGGAAGCACCTGCCGAGCACGTCGCAACCACCTGCTCAACTCGCCTGAACCACCTGCCGGACACGCCAAAATCACCTGCCCGCTACACCAGCACCACTTCGGGGACAAGACGGAATCACGTGAGGGGCATGCCAGCACAGCCTCTCAGACTGAACCTCGTGCCGGACACCACAGAACCACCTGCCGGACAGACCGGAACCACCTGCCGGACACGCCGGAACCACCGGCTCGACCCGCCGGAACGACCGCTGGACATGCAAAATCACCTGCCGGCTACACCGGAAACACTTGGCGAACACTCCGGAATCACTTGCCGGGCATGCAGGAACCACCTCTCAGACATGCCAGAACCCCGCACCAATGACCCCGGAAGCTCCAGCCGAGCACGCCGGAACCACCTGCTCGACTCGCCAGAACCACCTGCCGATCACGCAAAAATCACCTGCCGGCTACGCCACAACCAGTTGGTGAACACTTTGGAATCACCTGCCAGGCTTGCTGGAACCACCTGCCAGTCATGCCAAAATCACCTGCCAACTACGCCAGAACCGCTTGGCGGACACTGCGGAAACACCTGTCGGGCCGGCTGGAACCACATCTCAGACGTGCCAGAAACGTGTTCATGAGATGCTGGAACCACACCCCGAACAGACGGATACCACCTGCCAGAACCGCCTGAACCACCTGCTGAGCACGCCGGAACCACCTGCTCGACTCACCGGTACCACCTCCCTGACACGCCAAAATCACCGGCTGGGTATGCCAGAACCACTTGGCGGACACTCCGGAATCATCTGCCGGACATGCCGGAACCAGCTCTCAGACACACCAGAACCACGTGCCGGAGACGCCGGAAGCACCTGCCGAGCATGCCGGAGCCACCTGCTCGACTCGCCAGAAACACCTGCCGGACACGCCAAAATCACCTGCCGGGTATGCCAGAACCACATGGCGGACACTACGGAATCACCTGCCGCGCATGCCGGAACCACCTCTCAGACGTGCCGGAAGCACGCGCCGGACATGCCGGAAACACCTACCGGACAGACCGGAACCACCTGCCAAGAACGCCGGAGCCGGCTGTTCGACTCGCTGGAATCACCTGCCGGACAGGCCAATATCAACTGCTGGCTATGCCAGAACCACCTGGGGGACAGTCCGGGATCACCTGCCAGCCATGGCGGAACCACCTCTCAGACGTACCAGAACCACCTGCCGGAGAAGCTGGAAACACGTCCTGGACAGTCTGGAACCACGTGACGGCCATGCCTGAACAACCT